>NW_026652278.1:31059422-31139076 GCF_009828535.3 Hylobates moloch
ATCTCGGCTCACTGCAAGCTCCGCCTCCCGGGTTCATGCCATTCTCCTGCCTCAGCCTCTCCGAGTAGCTGGGACTACAGGCGCCTGCCACCGCGCCCGGCTAATTTTTTGTATTTTTAGTAGAGACGGGGTTTCACCATGGTCTCGATCTCCTGACCTCGTGATCCGCCCGCCTCGGCCTCCCAAAGTGCTGGGATTACAGGCGTGAGCCACCGCGCCCGGCCAATTTTTGTTTTTCAAACTTCTTTGTATTTTCCAAATTTTCTACTATTTATAATCTCCTGGCTGGGCACAGTGGCTCACGCCTGTAATCCCAGCACTTTGGGAGGCCGAGGCAGGTGGATCACCTGAGGTCAGGAGTTTGAGACCAGCCTGGCCAACACGGTGAAATACTGTCACCACTAAAAATACAAAATTAGCTGGGTGTATTGGTGGGCACCTGTAGTCCCAGATACTTAGGAGGCTGAGGCAGGAGAATCTCTTGAACCCAGGAAACAGAGGCTCCAGTGAGCTGAGACGGTGCCACTGCACTTCAGCCTAAGCGAGACAGAGCAAGACTCTGTCTTAAAATCGTCATCAACATCATCATCATCATCATCATCTCCAGCCTAGACTATAAACCCCACAGGGCAGGGTCGTTATCTTGGCCACTACTGTATCTGCAGGTCTAGCGTGCAAGGCTTTGCATAGTCTGTTGCTAAGTGTTCATATGGATATGCCAAGGACATGGCAAGAGAGGCCCAAGGTCAGGCCCCTTCCTCTGGGGGTGGCCTGGATGCTTCCATTGGTCTTTGAAGCAAGGAATGCCAGGCCAGCCACAGTAGCTACTGACCCTGCAAAGGTATCAGGGTTAGGCATTATGGCCCAGTCTCAAGCCCAGTGATGGTGTCAGAAGAAAGAGAAGAGGGGACCATGTGCCTCTGGAAACACATGGCATAGGAGGCCAGCCCAGTCCAGCTCCAGAACCAGGGGTGATGTCACTTCTTCCCCTACAAAAGCTCTTGCTGTCTCTTCCTTTTTCTTTTTCTTTTTTTTTGAAACGGAGTCTCGCTCTGTCACCAGGCTGGAGTGCAGTGGTGCAATCTGGGCTCACTGCAACCTCCACCTCCCGGGTTCAAGCAATTCTCCTGCCTCAGCCTCCCAAGTAGCTGGGACTACAGGCGTGTGCCACCATGCCTGGCTCATTTTTTGTATTTTTAGTAGACACGAGGTTTCTCCATGTTGGCCAGGATGGTCTCGAACTCCAGACCTTGTGATCCGCCCACCTCAGCCTCCCAAAGTGTTGGGATTACAGGCGTGAGCCACCACGCCCGGCCCTGTTGTCTCTTTCTTTCCCCCTTCCCCTTCCCCTTCCTCCTGGTCCCAGGCTGCATGGAGAACTAGGCAGACCCATCCTTTATCCTGGGGTTGGTCCTCCTTTCCAACCAGCCCTTCTCCTTGGGAATCAGGCTGAGTTCTCACCTCACTGGGCTAGCCATTCCCTCCAGAAGATTGGACCTAGATCCTGTGCAGGGGGTAGGGGGTGGAGGTGGGCATGGGCAAGACCCGCAGACCTTTTCCTTCGGTAGCCTCCCTCTAAGTGCACACACACACACACACACACACACACACACACACACACACACATCTCCCATACATGTCTCCAACAGGCATAGGGACAAGCCCAGCCTTAGGCCCAGCTGGACTCAGAGACTATAGAGAAACCTAAACCTCAGACCTCCTGTTGCTCTAGTGCTTTACACAGAGGCTGCCTGCAGCTTCTCTACAATCTCTCTGTATCCCAGGGCAATGCCAAGCAAGTCCAAGGACCACTCACCCAAACTCCAGCACATGCTTGGAGCACCAGCTGCCTTTCCTATTTGTACCATTTCCTGTCAATCTGCTCTAAGACCCTCAGTGCTGGCCCAAGCCCCATGATGCCCCGGGACTAGCCACTGCTCTGCCCCTTACACCTATGCAGAGGATGAACGACAGCCTGGCAAAGGGAGGCCATCATTGGAAACCTCTTCACTAGGAAAGCAGAACGTGAGGATTTCCCCTCGCATGGCCTCCGCCTGTCCTCTAGGGGACTTCCTAGGTGGGGAAAGAGGGACAAAGTCAGAGTTCCACTTTCTTTTTTTTTTTGAGACAGAGTCTCGCTCTGTAGCCCAGGCCAGAGTGCAGTGGCACAATCTCGGCTCACTGCAAGCTCCACTTCCCGGGTTCACGCCATTCTCCTGCCTCCGCCTCCCAAGTAGCTGGGACTATAGGCACCTGCCACCACACTGGCTTATTTTTTGTATTTTTAGTAGAGATAGGGTTTCACTGTGTTAGCCAGGATGGTCTCAATCTCCTGACTTAGTGATCTGCCCACCTCGGCCTCCCAAAGTGCTGGGATTACAGGCGCGAGCCACCACGCCCGGCCCAGAGTTCCACTTTCTCTAGGACTCAGTCTCCGCCATCTCCTCACTACACAGTCTCCTTCAGCAACCTCTTGAAATGGCTTCAGCCACCACGCCTCTGTTGAGGATTCCCAAATCTATCCCCAAACAAAGAACCAGAACTAGATACTTCTAGCTCAGTCTACACAAATCCAAACTCAGTATCTTACCAAACCAGATCTTTCTCCATCTTTACCTAGCTTGAAGAGCACCACTGTGGTAGCCTGAATAAATGTTCCCTAATGCCCACATTCGAATCCCTGGAACTTGTGATATACTACCTTAAATGGCAAAAGGGACTTTGCAAATGTTATTCAGTTAGGGATCTTGAGATGGGGATGATCTTAAAGTGAATTATCTGGGTGGGCTCAATCTAGTCCATGAATCCTTAATGAAAGAGACAGGTAAAAGATGAGAGATGAGAATTGGTCTGTTGTTGCTCACTTTGAAGATGGAGGGAGTGGCCGTGAGCTAAGGAATGCACGTGGCCTCTAGAAGCTGGAAACAGCAAGGAAACGAATTCTCCCTCAGGCACTTTGATTTTTTTCAAGACAGGGTCTTGCTCTGTTGCCCAGGCTGCAGTGCGGTGGTATGATCACGGCTCACTGTTGCCTCAGCCTCCTGGGCTCAGGTGATCCTCTCACCTCAACCTCCCAAATAGCTGGGACCACAAGCACGGGCCACCAGGCTTGGCTAATTTTTTTTTTTTTTTTTGTAGAGATGGGGTTCCACCATGTTGCCCAGGCTGGTCCCGAACTCCTGGGCTCAAGCCATCCTCCTGCCTCGGCCTCCCAAAGTGCTGGGATTACAGGTGTGAGCCACCACACCCAGCCTGGCACCTTGATTTTGACCCAGTGAGATGCATGTTAGACTTCTGATCTCCAGAATTATAACACAGTAAGTGTACATTGTTCTAAGACACTAATTTTGTGGTAATTTTTTATGGCAGCAATAGGAACTAAAAAATCTACCAAGCCAGAATCCCAAGAGTTATCCTCCAGTCCTCCCTATCCCCATGTGCAACTGGTCAGTCAGTGAGTGAGTTCTGGCAACTCTGCCCCCTCCCTTCTCAGTGGCCTTCAATCTGTTCTCTTCTCTCCATCTCAACTGCCACACCATGGGTTAGCCTTCTGCATCCTTCACTCCGGTGGCCAACAACCTCTTCCTCACTGACCTCCTGCCTCCTGCTGTTCAGTGTTGTTCCCAAAATGGAAATGATACACCTTTCTCCTGCTTAAAAATCCTCCAAAGCCCATCCCTATCCCCAATCTGCAGAATAAAGTCCAGACTTCTCAGTAAGTCTCACTAGGCCACCGTGAACCAGGTACTGCACCTCCTCTGCCTTATACTCTAGGCCAAATGAATGGACTGGCAGATCTGTGGACACACTGATGACTCCCTTGCCTCTGAAACTCCACGCAGGTCTTCTCTTTTCTTTGCCCTCTGCTCATCTTCAGGAAGGCTCAGGTGTCAGCTTCTCTGAGTACCTTCTGTTTGCCCTTCCATTCCCCACTGTGCAAGACAGATCCCTGACAGCTCCAAGGAAAGGAATTCTGCCAACACAACCTGAGTGAGCCGAGATGCAGATCCTTCCCCACTGGAGCCCCAGATGAGGATGCAGCCCACCTGACACTCTGACCACAACCTTGGGAGGACCTAAGCATAGCACTCAGATGAGCTATTCCTGGACTCCTGGTGTAAAGGAGATATGAGAGAACAAATGTGTGTTGTTGTAAACTGCTGATTTGCAGCAACAGAAAACCAGTATGTATACCCTGCTCTCTGCCCTAGAGGGCTGGCCTGTGTGGGGCTCCTGGGCCATCTGGTATCTAATTGGGTTCAGCCAGTGAAAGTTCTGACAGGAGCATGGTGGCTCACGCCTGCAATCCCAGCACTTTGGGAAGCTGAGGTGGGAGAATCACTAGAGGGTCAGGAGTTCCAGACCAGCCTGGCCAGCATGGTGAAACCGTCTCTACCAAAAATACAAAACAAATAGCTGAGCATAGTAGCATGTGCCTGTAATCCCAGCTACTCAGGAGGCCGAGGCAGGAGAATTGCTTGAACTCGGGAGGCAGAGGTTGCAGTGAGCCAAGATCATGCCACTATGCCACTGCACTTCAGCCTGGGCAACAGAGCAAGACTCTATCTCAAAAAAAAAAAAAAAAGTTCTGACAGGAAATCAGCAGAAGGGAGGAGAGTGAGGCTAGAGTTCCCTCCCTTTGGGATTGCCTGAGGTGCTATGCCCCTTGATTGATGGTCACTGCTAACAGTCACTCTCAAGAACACTCAACACAACTTTCTCCTCTAGGTTCTTGGATCCCACTCCCTCCTCTGGTCCCTTCAGCCTTAGGAGAGTGACAGCCAGGCCAATCACTAGCCCTGGGTTACATCACTATCCCCTATGATGCTATTCGTTTATAAATATACCTTCCTCCAATACCCTACTTTGAAGGCACCAATCCCTTATTGGGACCCTGACCAAGAGACGGCTCTCATCACTTCTTCCTTACCCCTGTGCAAACCTCCATCACAGGACTCTCCTTGCTGTATTGCAGCTGCCTATCTCTCCCATCAGGACAAGATTTACCCCTTTGTACACCCCCACTGACTGGCACAGGAGTGCTCAGTGAAAGCAGCCAAACAAAGGAATGGGCATCAGCTCAACAAGAAAGGTGACCTGTCCAGCAAAGCCAGTTGGGACTACAAAGGCTGGGCGATGTGGAGTAATGAGACTGAACCAGTCCTGCAATTTTGAGCTTCTGACGTTGACTCTGGGGGTGCCTGGCCCCTTGGTTAAGACTCTAAGGCTCTCCAATTTTTGATCTGTGAGTTTACACAATTAAGAAATTACTATTTTTATTTTTTATTCTTTTAGAGATAAAGTCTCACTCTGTTGCCCAGGCTGGAGTGCAGTGGCATGATCATGACTCACTGCTGCCTCAGCCTTCCAGGCTCAAGTGATCCTCCTGCCTCAGTCTCCAGAGTAGCTGGGACTACATGTGTGCACCACTACACCTGATTAATTTTTTTTTTTTTGGTAGAAATGGGGTATGGGGTATTGCTATGTTGCCTGGGCTGGTCTCAAACTTCTGGGCTCAAGCAATCCTGCTGACTCAGTCTCCCAAAGCACTGGGATTACAGGTGTAAACCACCATGCCCAGCCAAGAAACTACAATTTTCTTGATAATTACTATTATTATCATGATTACAAAACCAGGAAACCCATATATAGTCCTCTATTTGACCACTGCTTTCTTGTTGGACATAAGGTTGCTTCCAAAGCTATGCCTTGGAAAATATTTTTGTGCATATTACCTCGTTTCCTTCCCATATTTGGGTTATTTCCTTGGGATTAAGAGTCACAGAAGGCCAGACACGGTGGCTCACACCTGTAATCCCAGTACTTTGGGAGGCCGAGGCAGTAGGATTGCTTTAGCCCAGGAGTTCAAGACCAGTCTGGGCAACATAGCGAGACCCCATCTCTATAAAAATTTAAAAATTAACCAAGCATGGTGGCACAAACTTGAAGTCCTATCTACTCAAGAGGCTGAGGCATGAGGACCACTTGAGCCCAGGAGTTTGAGGCTGTACTGAGCTATGATTGTGCCACTGAACTCAGGCTGGGCAACAGAGTGAGTCCCTGTCTCCATTAAAAAAAAAAAAATGTAAAATAGTGGACAAGGGTAAAGAGAAACTAAATGCCAGCCCAAAGTTATGGGCTGAAGGACTTAGGCAGAGTGTTGAGCCTGGCTTAGAGACAGGGAAGTTGGGAAGTGAGGAAGGCAGGTGTCAAACATTCTTAGTCTCACGATCCTTGGACCCTTTGGAGATCTCTGGGTGAACTTAGGTGGAAACCATATGAAATTATTAACATATTACTCCAGCATCCCAATAAGATGCCAGAGAGGAGCCCAGCGAAGTGGACGAGAATACAGGCTGTGGAAGCAACTGAGCCGATCAAACCCCAGCTCCACCTTTCTCTAGCTGACTGGTGGGCAAGTCAACTTCCATGTGCGCCAGGCTCCTCATCTGTAAAACTGGGAGAAGAACACTCAACTCATAGGGTGGGAGGTTTTAGTGTGACAGCACAGCGTCTGGCACCTAGCAAGTGCCCTTCCACGGCAGCTAGTGTGCAACTTTTTCCTTTTCCTTTTTTTTTTTTTTTTTTGAGACGGAGTCTCGCTCTGTCGCTAGGCTGGAGTGCAGTGGCGCGATCTCGGCTCACTGCAACCTCCGCCTCCCGGGTTCAAGCAATTCTCCTGCCTCAGCCTCCCGAGTAACTGGGACTATAGGTACATGCCACCAACGCCCAGCTAATTTTTGTATTTTTAGTAGAGATGGGGTTTCACCACCATGTTGGCCAGGATGGTCTCGATCTCTTGATCTTGTGATCCGCCTGCCTTGGCCTCCCAGCTAATATTTGTATTTTTAGTAGAGATGGGGTTTTAGTAGAGATAAAGTCTCACTCTGTTGCCCAGGCTGGAGTGCAGTGGCATGATCATGGCTCACTGCTGCCTCAGTCTTCCATATTGGCCAGGCTGGTCTCGAACCCCTGACCTCGTGATCTACCCACCTAGGCCTCCCAAAGTGCTGCAATTACAGGCGTGAGCCACTGAGTCTGGCTGCAACTTTCCTTTTCTTAGTACTCACTCAAAGCAAACTCTGCTCATCATTTATCCTTTAAAATGTCAGCAGATGCCTCCGGCTTCCCTAACGTCTGGGCTCTGGATCTTAATCAGCCCAGTCCTTCAAAAACTGCCTGAGTCTTTCAGCTTCACCCAGTTTTCTGACCTTGGGTCCCTCCCAGAACCTTCTAACCAGACCTGAGAATTCCTTTGTGTGATGCTTTGAGTCACAGCCATTACAACAGAATTCAGTCAACAACTACTATTTTTTTTTATAATTCAATTATGATATTTTTAGATTTGAAAATGGTTTTGGTGACAACACAATTTATGTATGTCAAAGCTTTGTAAGAATGCATTTGTCTCACTCAAGTAGACGGTTCCTGAGACGTCTTGCTGGGAGCCAAAGACCATGTTCCCACAGCATTCCTCAAGTTCAAAAACAGTGGCTCCCAGCACTGATTCGGCTGAGAATCCAGCCAAATAAACTCTTCCGGCTCCCAATGCTTCAGGCGGCTTAACTCTGTCCTGCGCTTTCAGTGAGCAAAGGGTTTCCTGGTATAAGACACTGTATTTTATTTTTATTTATTTTTTGAGACAGGGTCTCATTCTGTTGCCCAAGCTAGAGTGTAGTGCCATGATCACAGCTCACTACAGCCATGATCCCCTGGGCTCAAGTAATCCTCCCACCTCAGCCTCCAAGTAGCTGAGACTACAGACACATGCCACCATGCCTGGCTAATTTTTTTTTATTATTTGTAGAGATGAGGCCTCACTAGGTTGCCCAGGCTGGTGTTGAACTCCTGGGCTCAAGCAGTTCTCCTACCTCGACCTCCCAAAGTGTTAGGATTACAGGTGTGAGCCACTGTTCTAGCCAAGATACTGAATTTTAGAAATTCTAAGCCAAGGGCAGCAGACCCTTTCTTGCAGGGTGGTAAAAGCTCACAGTCAACCATCCCCTGCTGGACATCTGTTGCACCTTCTTCCATCTACTCCCAACCACCCCCAAACTCAAAGGTCAGCCAGCCCCCAGGGGAATCCTAAGCCAGCCTGGAGCGCTACAGGAATTCGGGGCCAAGGAAGAAGCCCAGTGCTTGGGTTTCTTGGCATCAATATGGTAGCTCCCACTCTTGACTTTGGCTTAAAGCAACACCTTTACAAAGGTCTTCTTAAAAACAAAAAAAGACAGGCTAGGCCAATGGCGACAAGATCACAGTCTGATCTGGGAAGCGAGGTGCCCTTGTGCCTAAGTGTGCAGCTTGGGGACTTCTTACTGACCCAAGAGGCAAGGCATCTGCCCAAAGGCCTTTTGTCCACCCACTCTCCTCCAGAACTCTGGGAAGCCAGCCATCCCAGAAGATCAAGAAACCTAAACAGGGCAATGAGAAGAAACAAATCTTTTTGGCATTTCAGTTCCCCAAGGGCAAGGACTGTACTTTTTGTGTGTTCTGTACATGAATACATCATGTCATGGCTGAGCAATGCTAAATGGTAATAATATTCCCACTGCCACCCAAAGAGATAATCAAGCTGAGATATTCAACAAGATAAGATGGTATTAAAAAGCAATGTGCCTCCCTCTTAGTCACTATCAAAGTAGATTCAAATATTTTCATGGCTTTGAATGTCATGATGTACTATAAATATACATATATATATATATATATATATGTATATATGTTAATGGTATTTCCTTTGAGCCACTTTTGCTACTTTTTGGGGAAATAAAACCGTCACTCAACTCAGTTCTCCTGTCTTCATACTAGAGCTGAGGTCCCACACTGGAATGCTTCCTAAAACCCCACTCCAGCCTCCATCATATCATCCTTTTTCTTTCCTCATTAGTCAACAAATAATTTATTGAATGTCGGTCGGGCACAGTGGCTCACGTCTGTAATCCCAGCACTTTGGGAGGCCAAGGTGGGCAGATCACAAGGTCAGGAGATCGAGACCATCCTGGTTAACACAGTGAAACCCTGTCTCTACTAAAAATACAAAAAATTAGCCAGGCGTGGTGGTGGGCGCCTGTGGTCCCAGCTACTCGGGAGGCTGAGGCAGGAGAATGGCGTGACACCGGGAGGCGGAGCTTGCAGTGAGCCGAGATCACACCACTGCAGTCCAGCCTGGGCGACAGAGCGAGACTCCATCTCAAAAAAAATAATAATAATGATAATAATAATAATTTATTGAATGTCATATTCTTCACATCGCCTTCAAACTCTGCAACCTCATCTTGTTCCACTGTTCTCCTCTCTTACCAAGCCCCAGACGCACTGGCCTTCTTTCTTTTCCTTAAACACTTCAAGGTCCGTGCTGTTCTCAGGGCCTTTATACTAGCTGTTTCACTGTCTAGGACCTTCATCAGGACTCCCAGCATTGTACAACTCCAGGGGGCAGCAATTGCACAGAATAATGTGAACGGTGGCCCTAAAGTTGTACAATGTGACAGCCCTGGCTGCCACCGGTCTTTGAGGTCTCAGTTCAAATCTTCAAGGAAGCCATTACTGATTACTGCTAACAGCATCCTCCCCACCCACCTCAACCACTACTCTACCCATGTAAGCTCCAGAGTACCATCCCTGCTTTTTAAATTTTATTTATTTTTTTAAGACAGGGTCTCACTCTGTCACCTAGGCTGGAGTGCAGTAGCACGATCTGGGCTCACTGCAGCCTCTGCCTCCTGGGCTCAAGCGATCCTCCCACCTCAGCCTCCCGAGTAGCTGGGACTACAGGCACGCACCACCATGCCTGACTAATTTTTGTATTTTTTGTAGAAATGGGGTTTCACCACATTGCCCAGGCTGGTCTCGAACTCCTGGTTCAAGTGATCCACCCACCGTGGCCTCCAAAGTGCTGGGATTAGAGACATGAGTCACCATACTTGGGGCCCTGCTTTATTTTCATTTTTTTAAGAGACAGGGTCTCCCCATGTTGCCCAGGCTGGAGTGCAGTGACTATTCACAGGCACAATCCCACTACTGATCAGCACAGGAGTTTTGACCTACTGGGCCAGTTCACCCCTCCTTGGGCAACCTGGTGGTCCCGCACTCCTGGGAGGTCACCATATTGATGCTGAACTTAGTGCGGACACCTGACTGGCATAGTGCATAATATCCCAGAACTCCTGAGCTCAAGTGATCCTCCCACCTCAGCCTCCTGAGTAGCTGGGACCCTGCTTTATTTTCAACACAGCACTTGTACTATCTAAAACTATATAAAATTTTTCATGTTTCTCCAATAAGAATATAAGATTCATGAGAGCAGAAACCTTGCCTGCTTTGCTTTCCATGGTATCCTCAGCACTAAGAGAGCACTGGATATTTAGGTAATGTGCTCTAAAAATTTATGAAAATAGGCCAGGCACAGTGGCTCACGCATTTAATCCTAGCACTTTGGGACACCGAGGCGGGTGGATCACCTGAGGTCAGGAGTTCGAGACCAGCCTGGCCAACATGGCAAAACCCCATCTTTACTAAAAATACAAGAAACTAGTTGGGCATGGTGGTGCATGCATGTAATCCCAGCTACTCAGGAGACTGAGGCAGGAGAATCGCTGGAACCTAGGAGGCAGAGGTTGCAGTGAACCGAGATTGCAAGATCGCACCACTACACTCTAGCCTGGGTGACAGAGCAAGGGTCCATCTCAAACCAAACAAAAAATGAAAATAAATTAAGTGCTTGATACATACCAAGCACTGTGCCAGTTGCTGGGATGGAGGTACTCCCTCACCTCATAAAGCAAGGTTCAGGCCAGATACGGTGGCTCATGCTTATAATCTCAGCACTTTGGGAGGCCGATGCGGGCAGATCACTTAAGGCCGGGAGTTTGAGGCCAGCCTGGCCAACATGGCAAAACCCCATCTCTACTAAAAATACAAAAATTAGCCAGGCGTGGTAGCGTGCCCTGTAATCCCAGCTACTTGGGAGGCTGAGGCAGGAGGATCGCTTAAACCCAGGAGGTGGAGGTTGCAGTGAGCCGAGATTAAGCCACTGCACTCCAGCCCGGGCGACAGAGCAAGACTTTGTCTCAAAAATAAAAAATAAAATAAAATAAAATAAAGCAAGGTTCAGACAATTTTTCCAAAATCACATACCTCCTCCCACAGAAGGGTTCTGACTCCTATGAAAATACCCTTGGAATGTCTCCTCTCCCATGGGAATAAGGGTCCAAACTGAAGAAGTGCTCTTGAATGAGCTAAAAGCTCGGGCTTGGTGCTGGGCCAGGAGAATTCTCCGTCTCCAGTGGTGAGAATATTTTTCCAACAGTCGGAAAAACCCCAAAATAAGAGCTTCCTCCATTTTATTCATTTGTTCAACAAATATTTGCTGATGTACTGGAGAAACATTAATAGATAAAGCAGATTTCCATCCCTATCTTCAGGGAGCTTATGTTCTAGTGGGAAGGAGTGGGGACAGACAATAAACAAGACAAATAAGTAAGTAAAATAAGCTAGATGGTAATTAAAAAAAAATTTCTTAAAGCATAATAGACATCGCAGAAGTGGTAAGTGTTTTAAAGAAGAAATAGGCTGGGCAAGGTGGCTCACACCTGTAATCCCAGAACTTTGGGAGGCTGAGGCAGGCGGATCACTTGAGGAGTTTGAGACCAGCCTGGCCAACATGGTGAAACCCCGTCTCTACTAAAAATACAAAAATTAGCCAGGTGTGGTGGCACGTGCCTGTAGTCCCAGCTACTCGGGAGGCTGAGGCAGGAGAATCGCTTGAACCCATGAGGCGGAGGTTACAGTGAGCCGAGATTGCACCACTGCACTCCAGCCTGGGCGACAGAGCTAGATTTCGTCTCAAAAAAAGAAAAAGAAAAATTAGGCTGGGTGCGGTGGCTCATGTCTATAATCTCAGCACTTCAGGAGGCAAGACAGAAGGATCACTTGAGTCCAGGAGTCCGAGACCAGCCTGGGTAACATAGTGAAACCCTGACTATACAAATATATATAAATTTTTAAAAAGAAGAATTAGGCAGGAAAGGGGGATACTGCTTTGTGGGAGGAGGGTGCAGGATTACCTTCTTAAATAAGGAGGTCAGGGAAGGCCTAACTGAGAGGAGTTATTTGCGAAAGGGTCTAAGGGGGTGAGGTAAGGTATGAAGCTATCTGCAGGCAGAACTTTGCAGGCATAGGGAGAGTAAGTGCAAAGGCCCTGAGGTAGAAGAATGCCTGGCACTTCCAAGGAAAAGCAAAGGGGGCAGAGTAGGAAGAGCAGAACAGTCAGAGATAAGGCTGATTGAAGTAGACTACAAAGGACCTTAAAGGTGATGGCCTTTGGCCTTTACTCAAGTGAGACAGGAAGCCACTGGATGGTTCTGAGCATGATTCATGAGATGAGTCTCCACTGGCCCTGGCTGAAGAAGGTCTAACTCCGAAAGCTCCCTGCTCAGCGACCGTCTTCCTTCTGGGCTTTTTATCTACGCAAAACCACTGGTTACAGGAATGAGAAATTGCCAGCTTGGCTCAAGGAAGGTGGGAATTCAGCATGTCTGCAACCTAATATATGGGAAAAGCTAGAACAGGAAGACGAGAGGGTTAGGGCAAGCCATGGTGTTGCCTGTAGGTTTTCACTATATTTTTCCTCTAACCAACCAAGCTTTGTCAGAAGGCTTGAAGAGTCAAATCCATCACAGGCCAAAAGCATAGCCAGCCAGCTCGACCCCCTGGGACTGGTAGCCTGGGCCAAGCCCCATTCTCTAGCAGTTACTCCTTCCCATAGCCATGGCCGTGGGCAGCCTGACATCACATTGAAAGGCCTGAGGTCAGAGTAAGGGAAACTGGTGGTCGGAGGCAGGGCTCCAAGAGGCCCCAGGTATCACACGAGGGTTAGTACTAGAAAAACAAAACATCTCTTTGATTGGCCTTCCTGTGGCTAAGCTGATTCTATGACCAGGGACTCCAAGAACCTGAGTAACATAGGAGTAGGAAGGAAATGATCTTTGAGGGCCACTATCTTTTACTAACATGCTAGGGGCCTGGAGTCCAGTGAACCATACCTCTCTGAGAAGCTGCTGTGAAGCTATGATCTCATTGACAAATGGACAACTCTCTCAGCCTCAAACTCAGGCCTGGTCACATTTCTGAGCCTCAGGACTCCTGCTTGCCAAGAGCCCTCCACTAGGCCTCAAGCCACGGACTGCAGAAGAGGAGACAAAGAGGCACCAGGTGATAACCTAAGGCTCTGAAACTGTATCAGGCCCACCTCCCCACAATGTCTTCCAGCTCAAGGACCCTTCAGCCCAATGAGGACCAGGACCAGGTTTATGTTGCTTGTTACTACAAGCCTCATGCCCAGAACTGTGTCCTAACGATGACAATCTACGTAGCAGATTAATGGCTGGCCTTTCAAAGAAGAGAGGACAGCGATCAGCAATGGATGGGAACTAAGTGTGTCTGCTTACCCACAACCCAGTGCTAGGAAAGGACAGTGGGCCACTCCTTCTCTAGATCTCTAGATCTAGTCCTGCTGCAAACATACAGTATTATCAAGTTATTTGACTTCCTGTGTGACAGAAGCCCTAAATGGTAGCCCATTTGTTTCAGGCAATTACCTGAAAAGGAGCTCTGGGCATTTGTGCTTATGCCTGTGAACCTTCTGTGTCCCTCAAGTACGAGGACCCTGGGGCACTCTGTAAGCCAATCTCAGTCTTCTGTACCCAGGCACCCAAGAAAGGGAGAAAGGAGGAGGCGCGTGGTATTTATTTCCAGGTGACACTGATCACCAAATCTTGACTGTTCTAAGGGGAAAATAACAATAAAAGCAACAACTGGAAGAACACAACCCCTCAGGACAGCTACCACCATTTGTGATAGTAAAGCTGTGATCTGAGAAGTAGGTGAACAGCACAGTTAGTACATATACTACCTAAACCACTCTTCACTGCTGTGAGACGTCAAGGAGGAAAAATGGGAATATCATTAATATAACATGGCAGTGGGTAAGAGCCATCTTCCCAAGCAAATGTGCTGTTTTCAGAATCTAGAAACCCTAGCAACAGGCCGGGCGCGATGGCTCACGCTTGTAATCTCAGCACTTTGGGAGGCCGAGGCGGGCGGATCATGAGGTCAGGAGATCGAGACCACGGTGAAACCCCGTCTCTACTAAAAATACAAAAAAAATTAGCCGGGCGTAGTGGCGGGCGCCTGTAGTCCCAGCTACTCGGAGAGGCTGAGGCAGGAGAATGGCGTGAACCCAGGAGGCGGAGCTTGCAGTGAGCCGAGATTGCGCCACTGCACTCCAGCCTGGGCGATAGCACGAGACTCCGTCTCAAAAAAAAAAAAAAAAAAAAAAAGAAACCCTAGCAACAATGAGCAAGCTGAATTCAGACCACAGCGTTAAGCAGGTAGCAGGGAAGCCTCAGAAGATGTTAGGTCCTCACTAATACGACGAGATGCACGCAAAGCAAAAGCCCTGCGCACAACTGGGACAGCGTCACTCCCTAGGAGTTATTTACAGAAATCATCATAAGAACAGACATAGAATTGTAAACAAAAGGTGATAGGATTATGAGTAATTGTTTTCTCCCATTTCTAATTCCCAACATTTTTAGTAAAGTGGTTCAACTGTTTTTATAAGTGAAAAAAGCAAAATTACAACTAAGACGTTGGATAACAATAACAAATTTAACAGCAAAAGGCCAGGCCAGGAAAGTTTTAGATTTTGTCTTCTTGATGCTGGTTCAACTATGAGAGTTTGAGATCTGGTTGGGGCTTCAAAGGAGCATGGTATATGCATTTCTCATCAAAGGCAAGGTTAAGCCCAATAGGGTATGGAATGGATAAGTCTGCATACCAGTCTTTCTACAGTCTGTACTGAAGGGCAGAATCAATCTCAAACCTTAGGATTGAGGTTGCAGATCTCAGTACCAGATACACTTTATGGAAGACACCATCATTGGAGAACATAAGGTAGAGAACTCATGAGCCAGCCCCAGTTAAAACCAACAGTGACTTAGGAATTCAGAGGTAGGCCCAGCACCTAGTCAGGAGATCTAACTCATTTAACGGCTTGAGAAGTGACCAAAAGAAACATATGCCAGAAAGCATAATTAGCCCTATGGTCTGAACCCATGATGTGAGAAAAAGGTATGTATGGGCAGAGGTAGAATGGGGAGTGGCTGGAGGTTAGGAAGAAAAACAAAAATATGTCACCAAAGAAGACATACAGATGACAGACAAGCATATGAAAAGATGCTCAACAGCATATGTCATGAGAGAACTGCAAATTAAAACAATTAGATACCACTCCACACCTATTGGAATGGCTAAAATCAAAAAAACAGACAATACCAAATGCTGGTGAGGACATGAAACAATAGGAACTCTCATTCATTGCTAGTGGGAATGAAAAATGGTACAGCCACTATGGAAAATGGTTTGGCAGCTTCTCATAAAGCTAAACATAGTCTTAACATACCATCTAGCAATTACATTCCTAGGTATTTAACCCAGATGAGTTGAAAACATATGTCCACACAAAAACCTGCATATAAATGTTTATAGAAGCTTAATTAAAAGTCACCAAAAAATACTGGAAGCAATCAAGATGTTTTTCAAAAGGTGAAAGAAACTGTGGTACATAACAAACAATGGAATAGTATCAAGTGATAAAAAGAAAGGAGCTATCAAACCACCAAAAGGCACGGCGGAACCTTAACTGCATATTACTCAGTGAAAGAAGCTAGTCTGCAAAAGTTACATACTATTTGATTCCAACTCTATGACCTTTTGGAAAAGGCAAAAACTATAGAGATAGTAAAAAAAAAAAAAAAAAAAAACAGTGGTTGCCAGAGGTTTAGGGGGAGGGAGGAATGAACAGGTGGAGCACAAGGAATTTTTAGAGCAGTGAAACTAGTTTGTATGGTGCTGTGATGGTATATACATGACATGCGTTTGTCAAAACCCAAGAACTGGCCAGGCGCAGTGGCTCACGCCTGTAATCCCAGCACTTTGGGAGGCCGAGACAGGCCGATCACCTGAGGTCAGGAGTTCAAGACCAGCCTGGCCAACATAGTAGAACCCCATCTCTACTAAACATACAAAAAAATTAACCGGGCTTGGTGGTGGGCGCCTGTAGTCCCAGCTACTCAGGAGGCTGAGGCAGGCAGGAGAATCACTTGAACCCAGGAGGTGGAGGTTGCAGTGAGCTGAGATCGCACCATTGTGCTCCAGCCTGGGCAACAAGACTGAAACTCTGCCTCAAAAAAAAAAAAAAAAAAGAACTGTACAACACAAAGAGTGAACCCTAAGGTAAACTATGGACTTAAGGTAGTAATAAGTATCAATATTGGTTCCCCAATGATAACAAATATACCACAGTAATGCAAGGTGTTCATAATAGGGGAAACTGGCCAGGCGTGGTGGCTCACGCCTGTAATCCCAGCACTTTGGGAGGCCGAGGTGGGCAGATCACCTGAGGTCAGTAGTTCAAGACCAGCCTGGCCAACATGGCGAAACCCCCTCTCTACTAAAAATACAAAAATTAGCTGGGCGTGGTGGTGGGCACCTGTAATCCCAGCTACTCGGGTGGCTGAGGCAGGAGAATTGCTTGAACCCAGGAAACAGAGGTTGCAGTGAGCTGAGATCATGCCACCACATTCCAGCCTGAGTGACAGAGCAAGACTCCATCTCAAAAAAAACCCACAAAAATAAAGTCTATTGATTAAAAATAAATCATTAAAGGAATTTAAAAATTTTAAATGACTATCTGCATCGATATAAGGACCACTGAGATGCTGGGCACATCCCTGACCACAGAAGCAGCAGCATGACCATGGGAACTTGTCATCTAAGCCAGAAATTTTTATGTTTTTAAAAGTTGCAGACTTTCCTGGCAACTTACTGTAAATGACTATAAAAAAATGCGGAAGGAATAAAAGTCTATTTTTTTTTTTTTTTTTTTTTTTTTTTGAGACAGAGTTTCTCTCTTGTTGCCAAAGCTGGAGTGCAATGGCATGATCTCAGCTCACTGCAACCTCTGCCTCCTGGGTTCAAGCGATTCTCCTGCCTCAGCCTCCTGAATAGCTGAGATTACAGGTGCCCGCCAACATGCCCAGCTAATTTTCGTGGTTTTTTTTTTTTTTTTAGTAGAGACAAGGTTTCACCATGTTGGTCAGGCCGGTCTCAAACTCCCGACCTCAGGTGATCCGCCTGCCTCAGCCTCCCAAAGTGCTGGGATTACACGAATGAGCCACCATGCCCAGCCTGGTTGGCAAAGTCTTAACCTGAGAGATGACACCTGTCACCTGCTGTCCCGTTTTACCCTCCTGCCATTGCCCTGAAGGACTCTTTTTTTTTTTTTTGAGACGGAGTCCCGCTCTGTCTCCCAGGCTGGAGTGCAGTGGCGCATCTCCACTCACTGCAAGCTCCGCCTCCCGGGTTCACGCCATTCTCCTGCCTCAGCCTCCCGCGTAGCTGGGACTACAGGCGCCCGCCACCACGCCCGGCTAATTTTTTGTATTTTTTTATTAGAGACGGGGTTTCAGGGTGTTAGCCAGGATGGTCTTGATCTCCTGACCTCGTGATCCGCCTGCCTCCGCCTCCCAAAGTGCTGGGATTACAGGCGTGAGCCACCGCACCCGGCCGGACCCTTTCTTTAAAAGCTGCTTCCAGGCTGGGCGCGGTGACTCACGCCTATAATCCCAGCACTTTGGGATGGCTTGAGCTCATGAGTTTCAGACCAGCCTGGGCAACATGGCAAAACCCAATCTCTACAAAAAATATAAAAATTAGCCAGGCATGATGGTGAGTGCCTGTAGTACCAGCTACTCAGGAGGTTGAGGTGGGAGGATGACTTGAGCCTGGGAAGCAGAGGTTGCAGTGAGCCAAGATGGAGCCAGTGCACTCCAGCCTGGGCGAGAGGGCCAGGCCCTGTGTCAAAAATAAATAAATAAATAGATAGACAGACAGACAGTCAGTCAGTTAGATAGATAGATAGCTTCTACATCCAGCTCAACATTTCCCCTGACGAAGCACTTTCTGGTTAACTCTACTCAGTCTTGATCATTTCATTCCATTAATCCAAGATAACTTTGAATTTAGCAGCATAATTCTGAATAGAATTCTCCAGCTCTCTGCAGGAGGTAGAAAAAGGAGGTGGTGACTACTGGATCCAGACTGCCTGGGTTTATATCCCAGTTCCAGCATTCACTGGCTGGGTGGATGAGTTCCTTAACATTTCTACATCTCAGTTTCCTTATGTGTAAAATAAGGATAATAAGTCCTACACCATAGAGTTGTTCTGAGGATTAAATGAGTTTACATAAAGCACTTAGAAGAGTGCCTTATACCGAGTAAGGGCTATAATTGTTTGTAATAATAATTATCTGTTTAAAGTTTCTTGGAACACTGAAGATCACAGGGTGAGGAGAGAGAGCCTCAAAGTCACAGGGAGACAGGAAGCTGCTCCAAGTCCCAGTCCTCACTGTCGTCTTCTTTCTCAAGGACCTCACCATCTTCTACCAAGCACATGCTGCATTTTTAAGGGCAGGCACTCGGTTAGATTCTTCACTGTCTCCACACTCAAACACATCATCTTGTCCAATGTTCTGCCTGTACAGGGGACTCAAGATAGCTCTGCTGGTGAGTGTGCTGCACAGCCTGGTCCTCAAGAGCTTGGCAGGCAGGACAGCAAGCTGCAAAGTTAGTTGGATGGGTGAGGATACCATTCCTCAGGGCTGAGGTCATAAAGGATAAGATCCCACCAGACACATCTCAGGAACAACATCAGAACTGAAACAAGAAATGGAGCTGCACTGAATACCTCAGAGGCAAGATACATGAATGAATTCAGGAGTCAAGGGTCAAAGGCCAGAGTTGGGACCCCTGAATCAGAAAGGTGGATAAGGGAGAGGCTAGCAAACTCAGATCCAGGACATGAGAGGTATGGGGAATAGCATTCAAAATAGATAACAGCACAGCTTGGAAGAGGAGAGCCCAAAAGTGTGGGCTGAACAGGGGAAAATCCTGGGACTGAGAGATCAGATTGCATCAAACCCATAAAGCCTTCCAAGTCTCTTGAGGAGAGAAGGAACTCTCCCAGCGCTGACCTACCTGGCACCACTCTGGCCTGGTAGTCACTTACAATACCACACCACTTTTTTTTTTTTTTTTTTTGGACAGAGTCTCATCCTTAACCAGATGAGTGCAGTGGGGGTCTCGGTCATATTCTGCCCCAAGTCAATGGAGTTTCACTCTTATCGCCCAGGCTAGAGTGCAATGATGCAGTCTCGGCTCACTGCAACCTCCACCTCCCGGGTTCAAGTGATTCTCCTGTCTCAGCCTCCCCAGTAGCTGGGATTACAGGTGCCCACCACCACACCCAGCTAATTTTTTTTTTTTGAGACAGAGTCTCGCTCTGTCACCCAGGCTAGAGTGCAGTGGCGCAATCTCAGCTCACTGCAAGCTCCACCTCCTGGGTTCACGCCATTCTCCTGCCTCAGCCTCTCCGAGTAGCTGGGACTACAGGCGCCCGCCACCATGCCCGGCTAATTTTTTTTGTATTTTTAGTAGAGACAGGGTTTCACCGTGGTCTCGATCTCCTGACCTCGTGATCCGCCCGCCTCGGCCTCCCAAAGTGCTGGGATTACAAGCGTGAGCCACCGCACCCGGCCGGACCCAGCTAATTTTTGTATTTTTAGTAGAGACAGGTTTCGCCATGTTGGCCAGGCTGGTCTCGAACTCCTGACCTCAGGTGATCCGCCCACCTCAGCCTCCCAAAATGCTGGGATTACAGATGTGAGCCACCATGCCCAGCTACAGGCTTTTTAAAAGTGAGTTTAGGCCAGCACAGAGGCTTACACCTGTAATCTCAGCACAAGGTCAAGAGATCGAGACCATCCTGGCCAACATGGTGAAACCTTATCTCTACTAAAAATACAAAAATTAGCTGGGCGTGTTGGCGGGCGCCTGTAATCCCAGCTACTTGGGAGGCTGAGGCAGGACAATTGCTTGAACCCGGGAGGCAGAGGTTGCAGTGAGCCGAGATCGTGCCACTGCACTCCAGCCTGGCAACAGAGCGAGACTTTGTCCCCCCCAAAAAAAAAGTGAGGCCAGGCGCGGTGGCTCACACCTGTAATCCCAGCACTTTGGGAGGCCGAGGCAGGTGGATCACGAGGTCAGGAGATCGAGACCATCCTGGCTAACACCCTGAAACCCCGTCTCCACTAAAAATACAAAAAATTCTCTGGGCGTGGTGGCAGGCGCCTGTAGTTCCAGCTACTCCGGAGGCTGAGGCAGGAGAATGGCGTGAGCCCCGGAGGCGGAGCTTGCAGTGAGCGGAGATTGCGCCACTGCACTCCAGCCTGGGCGACAGAGTGAGACTCCGTCTCAAAAAAAAAATAAAATAAAATAAAATAATAATAATAATAATAATAATAATAAAGTGAGTTTAACTGGGCCAGCTGGACAAGTTTTTTCCCAACTGTTGAGGGACTCCCTGAATTGCAGAATTTGTAACCCTTACCCCATGAAGGAAGAAACAATCCATGCTGCAAATGAAATGCTTTATAAAGGATGACATCTGCTGGGAACCCCCACAATACAGGTCTTCCTGTAGCTACAAAAGAAAAGAAATCCCAGCACTTTGGGAGGCTGAGACGGGTAGATCACTTGAGGTCAGGAGTCTGAGACCAGCCTGACCAACAAAGTAAAACCCTGTCTCTAATAAAAATAAAAAATTAGCCGGGCATGGTGGCGCATGCCTATAAATAATCCCAGCAGAGTCGAGGTCATGTCACTGCACTCCAGCCTCAGCAACAAAGGAAGACTCTATCTCAAACAAAAAAAAAAAAAAAAAAAAAAAAAAAAAAAAAAAAAAAAAAAAAAATTCTCCTCAACATTTAAAAATTCACAAATTTAGAGATTTGGGGCCTGAACTCCAACCCTAAGTGAGAGCTTTGGCCTCAGGAAGGGCTCTAGAGTCCCTGTTGGGCCCTGCCCCACACTGGGCCATGACAAAGGGCGCCTCACGCTTGCTTGGTGGTCCAGATCACCTGTTCTTAGCAGGGAACTCCACCATCTCATGCAAATAGTCATCCTGACACTGAACATCCCTGAGAGGAAAGGCAGAGGGACCAGACTTCAGGGAGGTGTGCCCCCCAATGAGCTGACAGAACACTTCTTTTAGCCTGCTAAACTTAGCCAGGGCTGGGCCCAGTGGCTTAGGGAGGCATTCTGGTTGCCAGCCTCATGAGGGCTCTAGGAGGAGGGCAAAGATCCAACCAGAGGAGGGACCAAGCTCCCAGTACAGATGTGTATGGCAAACAAAGGATCTCTCTTGTAAACGACATGTTAAAAAGTTCCTGCAGGCCAGGCAGGATGGCTCACACCTGTAATCCCAGCACTTTGGGAGGCTGAGGTGGGTGGATCACCTGAGGTCAGGAGTTCGAGACCAGCCTGGCCAACATGGTGAAACCCCATCTCTACTAAAAATACAAGAATTAGCCAGGCGTGGTGGCATGTGCCTGTAGTCCCAGCTACTTGGGAGGCTGAGGCAGGCGAATCGCTTGAACCTGGGAAGGGGAGGTTGCAGTGAGCTGAGATCACGACATTGTACTCCAGCCTGGGTGACAGACCGAGACTCTGTCTCAAAAAAAAAAAAAAAGTTCCAGCAAACTAAGCTTTGAGGAGGAAAAATTAGCATTTCTCAACTGGAGGAGACCGAGGCCACACTAAACAAGTGGAAAAGTTAATCTGTATCGAGTGTTTTAATAAATAACTCATGTGGGTGCAGAGCCCAGCTAAGAAGAACACAAGGGAAAGGGAGGCTCTCCACCAACTGGGTGGAGGCAGCCCCAGAAAGCCGGTCAGCAGCAGTTCCAGCCCCCACGGGGGGTGCAGAACTGCTCCAAACTCCATTGGACATGTGCGCCAAGAAGTCACATTTGTGAGACAGAGCCTAGATCACCCATGGTGGTGAGGCATGGGCACGACCCATGCTTCTGGGCCAACTCCACACAAAGGCTGTCTTTGGAACCAGCTCGACATGTACAGCAGATGACCTGCCCTGGGAAAATCCCACCAGGGAAGTCTGCCTGAGTTCTCAAATGCACTCTCCAGCTACCCAGCCTTCCAGCCTCGGTTAGGGCCCCATAGGCTCTGTCTAGCCAGAGCTGTTGGTGGTACCCGGGGCAGCCAGAAATCCTCACAGAGAGTGATGCTGAAACCACTTCTACAGCCGCATAGATCCCCACATTCCAGTCCACAGCTGTGTGGCCATAAAGAGGAAGGCCAGAGCTGCAAGCTCCGACAGCACTTGGCAGCTGAGGCTCAGCTGTCTGACACCTCCCAAGTCCCAGAGAAGAGTCCCACAGGACAGTCTCTCCACTCAGGTCAGTTGGGAGCAGCCTTGGGGTTCCTAGAAAAACACTCTGTTCTCTCCTGTGGCTGCCCAGACCTGGAACTTGTTCCATCTCTCCAACTTCAGAAATGGCTTCTTAAGAATCTTGATCGAAACAAGTGCTCTCTTGCCTGGTTTCCTTTAGTGAATGTGAATAAGGAAAAAACTTGAATGAAAATGGCCATCCCAAGGCTTATCAAATCATTGTACTCTTCATCCCTTTTAGGGTTACCAGGGTGGGCATCCCCTCCTGCCCCTGAAGCATGCCTGCCAGGAGCAAGAAGAAATGCAGAGGACCCCTCGCTTCTGCCTGTTCCTACCCTCAACAGGCTGTGAGGAGAAGGAAAGATCATAATAGGAGGAGGTACACAGCAGGCACTTAATAAATGCCGTTGCCAGGAGCAGTGGCTCTTGCCTGCAATCCCAGCACTTTGAGAGGCCAAGGCGGGAGGATTGCTTGAGTCCAGTAGTTCGAGACCAGCCTGGGCAACATAGCGAGACCTCGTCGCAACAATAAAAAAAAAAAAAATTAGCCGAGTGTGGTGGTGCATGCCTGTGGTCCCAGCTACTTGGGAGGCTGAGGCAGGAGGATCGTTTGAGCCAGAGTGGTTGAGGCTGCAGTGAGTCGTGACCTTGCCACTGCCCTCCAGCCTGGGCAACAGAGCGAGATCGTCTCAAAAATAAAAATAAAAATAAATTCATATCAGTTTAAAAAAGGAGAGGATAACTTAAAAAGAACATGAAGTAAATAATACTACAAGTGGCAACAATTATGAAAGTGGCACTAAAAGTTTTTGAAATACTGAGCTAGAAGGTTTTTCAAGTCCTTCTCACTCCTGAAAGCACTGTTGGTACCATGGAGCGTCAGGCTGCAGATGGCATTCCAGGCCCCTTCCTACACGGTTCCTCTCAAACGCTACCTCCTCACTGCAGCCTCTAGCAATTCAGCAGCCTGACTAGAAGTTACGCCCTCTGCGCTGCTCCCAGATCATGTTTTACACCCATGGACTGTAACATTTATTACTCAATACTATAACCATCTTTACATGTTTATCTCCCCTCTAGAACATGAGTTCCTTCAGACAAGAATTATGTCTTGCTATTTTATCCCCCAAGACATCTATTATGATGTTCTGTGTCTGATACAAAGTAGGTGCTTGATGAATGTGTGCTGAAAAAAATGAACCAATGCTTCTGCTCCTTTCTTGCTGAAGAGAAGACACAGACAGTGGAAGAAGAATTGTTGCCAGAGATCCATTTGCCATCATCCAACCCAGCACCTCTTAGCACGTAAGCTGGATGGCAGAACACTTGCCTTTCTGGCCTCAGCTTTGAGTACTAATTTAAATGAGGATTCATTAAGCCATTTTAAAGAGGCCCCACCATTATGAAATGTGTGGAAAATCACATTTTTCTTCAAGAAACTTAACAGGATCAAAAAGAAACCAGTCATCCCAGTACAAGGCCAATTATAAAAGTACCTATTTGTGTTTTATTATTTTTCTTTATTTTTTTTTTTTGAGATAGGGTCTCGCTCTGTTACCCAAACTGGAGTGCAGTAGTGCAATCATGGCTCACTGCAGCTTCGAACTCCCTGGCTCCAGTGATCCTCCCACCTCAGCCCCCCAAGTAGCTAGGGCTACAGATGCACACCACCATGTCTGGCTAATTTCTGTATTTTCTGTAGAGATCAGGGGGGTCTCACTATGTTCCCCAGGCTGGTGTCGAACTCCTGGGCTCAAGCGATCCTCCTGCCTCGGCCTCCAAAGTGCTACGACTATAGGCATGAGGCACCATGCCCAGCCTATAGAGGTACTTTTGACTTCTGCAACATAGACCAGAACTGGGTAAATATCTGAGAACATGCCTTCCATATCCTTCTAGTGCCAGGATGTAATACTGGAAAATACTAGGCTTGACTGGTGACATGAAAACCCAAATAGAGGTTTCACTCTTGTCATAAATGACATATGAATACAAAGTGCTGTACCATGTAGAAATGAAACACGTGTAAGAGGATAGTATTAAACCAGAAAAAAACAATAAACAAGGTCCTATTTCAAATTAAGAGGTTGCCCCTTCCGAAATATGAGGCTTGCTCAATCACATTCTTCATGTTATTTTGGGCCTTGGGCCTATACCTAGCAGGTAGACTGGAAGAATCCTTAAGCCACATAGGAAATGATATTCTTTTAACCAGAATAAATCTGTCAGCAAAAAGGTACAGGCTAGCTGCACTAAATACTCTCTGCAGGTTCTTATTAAAAATATAAATTAATGTCCAACATAGTCCCTTTACTCCCCACATCTGTTTGCTATTCTATCTCCATTATTAATACTGTAATGCTGGGTCCCCATTCAGGCAAGATTAATTCCCTGTTCCCAAATCCTTCTGCTGACACTGCAATTAATCCATTTGGAAGGCTGTAAAGGCAGCTGCAGACATTGCTCCCAACACGTGACCAGTGAGGAGCTGAAACCTGGGCCTCTGAGCTTAACAAGAGAGAAGAGGAAGTTGGGTTAGGCCTGTGTTCAGAGAGGTAGAATAGCCCAGTGGTTAAAAGCTGAAACTCTGAGGCTGAATACAGTGGTTCACGCCTATAATCCCAACACTTTGGGAGGCCAAGGCAGGAGGATCGCTTCAGCCCAGGCATCTGAGACCAGCCTGAACAACATAGCGAGACCTCAATTCTACAGCAAATTTGAAAAATTAGCCAGGTGTGGTGGTGCATGCCTGTAATCCCAGCTCCTTGGGAGGTTGAGGTGGGATAATTGCTTGAGCCCAGGAGGTTGAGGCTGCAGTGAGCCATGATTGAGCCACTACACTCCTGCCTGGGTGACAGAGCGTGACCCTGTCTCAAAAAACAAAACAAAAAAGCTCAAACTTTGGACTCCAACAGCCCAATTCAATCCCAGCTCTTTTACCCCTAGATCTGTAACTTTGAGCAATTCATTTAACCCCTCAAGAGACTCATTTTTCTTATCTATAAAATAGGAATAATGAGAACCTGATAAGATTGTAAAGCATTTAACACAATGACATGGAAGATAGTAAGTACTAAACAAAGGGAAAAAAGGCTATCATCATCTTCTTTATGATACCATCATCATCTCCAGAATCGGTTGCGATGCAAAGGCAGGAGAGGAGGAGTCCTGCTACTCTTTCAACCTGCCCAGGTTAAGCAGCCACCACCAAGATAGAAAAGACATGGTGTAAGGGGCAAAAAAGTACAAAAGGCAAAAACCAGAAGAGGATATGACAATACAAATAAAATCAGCTCTTGATTAACCATGCTAATGAGGTTGAGGGAAGACTACATTTATTTTATTTTTAATTGACAGAATATGAACATAGAAAGATTACATTTAAATTGAAGAAAAGAAACTCTCCATCAAAAGAATATAAATAGAAAAAACTTTTTTTATTTTTATTATTATTATTACTATTTTTTTTTTTTTTGAGATGGAGTTTCGCTCTTGTTGCCCAGGCTGGAGTACAATGGCACAATCTCGGCTCACTGCAACCTACACCTCCCAGGTTCAAGCAATTCTCCTGCCTCAGCCTCCCTAGTAGCTGGGATTACAGGCATGTGCCACCACGCCCGGCTAATGTTGTATTTTTAGTAGAGACGGGGTTTCTCCATGATGGTCAGGCTTGTCTCGAACTCCCAACCTCAGGTGATCCGCCTGCCTCAACCTCCCAAAGTGCTGAGATTACAGGCGTGAGCCACCGTGCTCAGCCTAATTATTATTTTTTTAAGACACAGTTTCACTCTGTTGCCCAGGCTGGAGCACAGTGGCACGATCTCAGCTCACTGCAACCTCTGCCTCCCAGGTTCAAGTGATTCTCGTGCCTCAGCCTCCGGAGTAGTTGGGATTACAGGCACATGCCACCATGCCTGGCTAATTTTTTGTATTTTTAGTAGAGACAAAGTTTCACCATGTTGGCCAGGCTGGTCTCGAACTCCTGACCTCAAGTGAGCCACCTGCCTCAGTCCCCTAAAGTGCTGGGATTACAGGCATGAGCCACTGTGCCCAGCCAAAAAAAAATCTTTTTAAAATATAGATGGTAGCAGGCCGGGCACAGTGGCTCACGCCTGTAATTCCAGCACTTTGGGAGGCTGAGGCAGGCGGATCATGAGGTCAGGAGATCAAGACCATCCTGGCTAACATGGTGAAACCCCGTCTCTACTAAAAATACAAAAATTAGCTGGGCGCGGTGGTGGGCGCCTATAGTCCCAGGTACTCAGGAGGCTGAGGCAGGAGAATGGCGTGAGCCCGGCAGGCAGAGCTTGCAGTGAGCTGAGATCACCCCACTGCACTCTAGCCTGGGCGACAGAGCGAGACTCCGTTTCTAAAAAAAATAGTTGGTAGCTTATTGGAGTACATGATATAATTGCTCAAAAGGCAAGAGAATACAGTCATTAAGAGTATGAACTCTTGAGTTGGGCACAGTGGCTCATACCCATAATCCTGACATTTTGGGAAGCTGAGGTGGAAGAACTGCTTAAGCCCAGGAGTTTGAGACCAGCCTGGGCAACATGGTGAAACCCTGTCTCTACAAAAAAATTACAAAAATTAGCTGGGCATGGTGGTGCTTGCCTGTCATCCTAGCTACTCAGGAGGCTGAGGTTGGAGGATCACCTGAGCCTAGGGAGGTCGAGGCTGCAGTGAACCATGATCATACCACTGCACTCTAGCCTGGATGACACAGTGAGACTCTATCTCCAAAAAAAAGCATATAGGGCAACAAACGGAAGCAGACTAGGATAAAAATAAATAAATACAGGTTAAAAGGAAGTAGGTAAGACAGATAAAGGATGAGAAATGAACAGATTTGTGATGAAGCAAGTATAAAGTTAACAGTAGAATCTGGGTTGTGCGTATATGAGTGTTCACTATAAAATCCTTCCAACTTTGCTTTATGTTTAAAATGTTTCATAATAAACTAAGGAAATAAAAGGAAGTAGACACAGAGGCATCAGCCCAAGTTCTGAGTCATAACCATGCTACCTTCCTGTCCTATGAGCCCAAACTCCAGGGCAAGCTTAGAAAAACCTGATTTGGGAAACTTGCTCATCAAGACTTTCCTGCACTAGATAAGCAGGAATCAGGTGTTAACGAGGACCACCTTGGCATGAGTAGCTATAGTCAGAGGGCAGAAATGCAGAGGTTCCACTGAGAAGTACCACGCTCACAGCACTATGACATTGTCACCCCTGCTCAGGAAAACCTCAGGAATAAGGCTCTGGATAAAGAACAGGTGGCATATACTCACTCATGGACTCTGTTGTCGCCATAGAGATCACTCAGGCCGAAGCTGATGTAGTGCCAGTGCTCGGGGATGTTAGCAGAAGGGCTCCCCACATTCCTGTACATGCTAACATAGTCCAAGGGGTCTGGGCCACCCAACCTGCAAAAAACAAAACACAGGGGTGTTAGTGTAAACCTGGAAATCAGATAATGTCAAGCTAAGGTGCTCTACTTTGTAAACCTAAAGGCCCCATCCTGGAGGAACCTGGGTGAAAGGTAACTAAAGAGAGGCCACATCTCTCCAGAATGAGACTAAGGGATGGACAGCTAAGGCTGCCCAACTCTGCAAGCCCAAGAGGCTCCCTTCTCCTACCCCTGAAAGACTGGGCCTCTTTTAGAAATAAAACAGACTGGGTGGTTACCCATTTTGCTTTCTCCTGTTTCAAATTACCGATCCCAAATGAGATTGGCAGGGATTATCTCTCTTCTGTGGTGCCTGTATACATGCCAAGCTTCAAGGCAAGAGGTACATCAGTCAATCAATTGGCCTCTGTTGAAAGACCATCCCGAGCATCCCCAATGGGCATTGTTCCTGGAAGCAGAGGCTCTGCTCCACTCCAGCCTCTTAGACAGCTAATTCCTGAAAGACTATATTGTGCCCTATGTTAATTACAGTTTGTTCTAAACAAACCCAAAGCCTCTAGTCCGTGCAGACACCAGCCTGCACCCCATAGACCAAAGCTGGTCTCTTATCATTGCAAGTGACAAAGGCCAAACTTAGGCTTAACTTAGTTCTGCACAGAGAACTGCAGCAGGAGTCAAACTGCGCCCTGTGAGCATCTGCATCCAGAAAATGATCCCAGGACAGACTGCCACCTCAAAGGTAGAGCTGGGATGGTAAATGATTTGGGGCCTCTCAGGACCACATTAAATTTCCCCCACCATTCAACTGAGAAGGAGCTGTGGAAGAGATTCAGTTATTATCTCACTCTGAGGATTTAATACAATAAGAGTTCCCTTTAGCAATCAGTGCTTTTTAAAAAAATCCTGTTTTGGCCGGGCACAGTGGCTCACACCTGTAATATCTGCACTTTGGGAGGCCGAAGTGGGTGAATCACTTGAGGTCAGGAGTTTGAGACCAGCCTGGCCAACACGGTGAAACCCCATCTCTACTAAAGATACAAAAAATTAGCCGGGTGTGGTGGCAGGTGCCTGTAATCCCAGCTATTTGCTATTTGAGAGGCTGAGGCAGGAGAATCGCTCGAACAACAGAGGCAGAGGTTGCAGAGAGCTGAGATTGCGCCACTGCACTCCAGCCTGGGCGACCGAGTGAGACTTTGTCTAAAAAAAAAAAAAGAACGGATAAGAAATGTTGGTAGCTAGAGAAATAGACCAAATAGAAACCATCAGTGGAAGGAAGTCTGCATTTGGCCCACAAACACAGCATTTGAGCTGCCTCAAACATCTGACCATTCCACAGACTGCAAAAGCTTCACCTGCCCCTGGGACATGGATGGAGTACACTTTGCAACTGGGATAGCATGCTGGCGGAAAGCTAACAACCAAATAAAAGACATGTTACAAGTGATTCCAGTCAATGGTGCCAGCACCAGGCAATTTAAACACTATTTAAAACCAGTAGGTCTTGTTTCATCCTCTTTTACCAGGATATTATTTGCCTTTGTAGAAATCCCTATTCTCTGCTAGGAAATACTAAATTATTTATAGAACTTGTAAGAAAGTTGCTACGAATAGCTTAGCATCTCAACAGAGGAAGAAGGACAACTCTCCATGTCTGCCTTAACTGATTTCAACAAATCACTTGACTAATTCTACAACGGGTTGGATTTAGAAAAGTTTGTGGGGCAAGGGAAGAAAGAAAAGAGTAGAGATCCCTGGAAAGACCCCATTAGAGCTACAGAACTCCAGAGCAGATGCGAGCCACTACAGGCCCCATACCTGCTCCAGTTTCCTGCTGCAAATTTCCAAACCTGCCCCGCTACAGCCTAGGTCCATCCCGCACCAAGCTGCAAAACTGCGTTCACCATCTCTGCTCCATCTGCAGCATCCCTGCAGCCCTCTTTCTCACCAAGTCTCCCACAAGGTGTCACATCAAGGAGAGAAGCTAAACCTTAAAACTCCAGCTGCAAGGAACTACTAAGAGTCAGACAAAATTAACCCTGTCCCCAAGCACAGAGTATTCTGTTCTACTACTCAGAGGCCAGATGAGTATGTGGGAAAAAATCGTATTTTACACTTAGCAAATGATGTTATCCAAGGTCCTAGGGCATCCTTCAACTTAATTCCTTGAATACCCAACTTCTCTCTGCAGGGCAGTTGCATGACTGAAGTAGGCCATGAGTACAGGTTCTGCCTCCCTGCTTTGATCCTTGCTCACCAAAGTCTCAGCTTTCAGTTAGAATGTTCTCACTACTCAGGGATCACCAGCCACAGAGCCACACTGCTATTGCAAAATGAATCCCAAGCTACCCTGGGCCACAGACAGACCCAGATAGCCTGGGTCAGTCATCCTGCTAGAAACCTCGTGGGATCCCAAATGTGAGGAATATAAATGAATTTCAGGATCTTATTTTTGCAAACCCCTCCGCATCTTAGAAAGTACCAGTCACTGATGGCTGGGCGCACTGGCTCACGCCTGTAATCCCAGCACTTTGGGAGGCCGAGGTGGGTTGATCACTTGAGGTCAGGAGTTCGAGACCAGCCTGGCCAACATGGTGAAACTCTGCCTCTACTAAAAATACAAAAAGTAGCTGGGCAAGGTGGCGTGCGCCTGTAATACCAGCTACTTGGGAGGCTGAGGCACGAGAATCGCTTGAAACCGGGAGACAGAGGTTACAGTAAGCCAAGATCGTGCCACTGCACTCCAGCCTGGGTGACAGAGCAAAACTCTGTCTCAAAAAAACAAGAAAGTACCAGTCACTGTGCTGTTTCTCGTTATATTTTTCTGCATCTAGGAAGGGCTTTCACAAAGTGCTGTATAATCCCTTTTCTTCATTATCACATGTTGGCCCATCTCTGAAGATATGGCTGTTAACAAGCTTGCAGCAGGAAGGAAAAAAAAATTGCCCTTAGTCCTTTGCACATGCTTTCATACCTTTTACATACAATTCTATCCTTTATGGCTACTTGGGTGACATAAAAATAGTTGCCTGAATCTGTGTAGGGATTTCTCCTCACACTCAAATGAGACCTGAACAAACAGCATGGCAGAGCCAGGCCCACTTCTTTTTTATTTTTTTATTTTTTTATTTTTCAAATAACAGAGATAGGGTCTGGCTATGTTGCCCACACTGGTCTCGAACTCCTGGCCTCAAGGGATCCTCAAGGCCTCCCAAAGTGGTGGGAATATAGGCATGAGCCACCGTGCCCAGCCCCACTTTTATCATGACACATGACAACAAGTTCATCACAACACATAGTTAAATATAAAAGCACAATGAGAATGGGTCATTAAGCTAGCAAGAGCTGCTTTCCACTCAGAAGCGCTCTTCAACAACTCCTCTCAACCACAGAACAGTTCGCCAGCCAGAGAGGACTGCGACATCAGTTCCACCTCCTCCCGGCTACTCTGACAGAGGAGGCTGTTCCCTACAACCCTCCCTAGACAGCAGGTGGCTGGTCCCCAGGCTCTCCACGCTGTCGGCCTCTTGGCATCCTCCCATTGACGCAGGCAGCTGGCCTCAGCCCTGCACAGCCTACTGACACCCATGTCCAGGGGAAGTAACAGGTTTTCACCAGGAGGAAGACTCAGTCCTAAAAGGAGAGGTAACCAGCAAAGATGTCCACTTGCCCCTTCAGGTCTACCCTTTGGCTACACCCCCAAGCAGCTGTAGAACTGTCTTTCAAGACTCATTGAAGATCATCTAACACAATGCCTGCATGAATGTGGTCCTGGACAGTTTCAACCAATATCTCAGTTTTTGGTCCAGCAAGACCTTGAGGACAGGTTCTTTTCCAGAGTCCCCAGAACATCTGTTTTGCCCAAATGCTGAAGGAAGAAACAGGCTGCAAACAGGAATGGGAAATTAGAAAAGACCACTCGTACCCTAAAGATACTTGAGGGTTACTCTCAGCTCCCCGGAGAAACTGCAGGCCACGGCCAAGAAGCTCCTCTTAATGTCCCACTGCACAATTCCTCCCTGCTGGGGTCCCAGAGTCTCCATAATTTATTTCCAACTGGAGGTGGGAAGCTGTGGTCCTCTTCAATCCTAAGCCAAACCATGGTTCTCTCTACCTAATGTCCTAAAGCAAAGCAGCTGCAGAGCTAGGAGGAAGCTCTGCACGGAGAAAGAGAACAGTGCAGAGTAAGCAAAAAGTTTATCAGGAAGAGCTGCTCCGTCAAACTTCAAAAGCAAAAGCTTTGCCCTGATACGACGTCTGAGCTCATCGGGAGGGTATCAAAAGACCTCCTCCTCATCTCTCCACAAGCACCAGGCCCTCATCTTTGGCCCTCCTACCCACCACAGGAGAGCCCTGGGCCCCCCGAACCCCCCCTATCCTATGCAGTCTCGTGCCCTCTGAGCTTCTCCGGCCTCGCTCCTCCAAAGCCCTCTCAAATGCTCCCCAGGCCCCGCCTCGCCTCTCCCATCCCACTTCAGCCGCCCCCGCTTGGCTTCCCCTCGCCCGCTAATGACCCCCTACAGGCGCCCCCTCTTTTCACCACGTTTACAGTTCCCTTGCTCATGCCGTTCCCCCCTCTGCTCCTACACACACCCCCAGTCCCCACTCTATTCTCCTAATCCCGGTTAACCCCTCACTACCCACAGGCTCCGTTAACCCCTTTGTCCCCATTCCCAACTTGAGCCTTAACTCCTTCCCTCGCAGCAGGAAGCCCTCCTTCTGAGTGCTTTAACCATTCTCTACCCCTCCTCCCACCTCCCACAAATTACTTCGCCCTCGGCGCTTTAACCCTTTCCAGCCCGCGCCTGTCCGTCTCCCGCGGCCCAGAGCATACCAGTACTTGACGATAGCAGTAACCTGGAGCGGGTTCGGCTGGTCAGGGTAAAGGCGGCGGCACTCTCCGTAGATGGCGTGCAGTCCCGGGGGAAAGAGCGAAGCGAAGGCCGGGGGGGCAGTCGGGCCAGGGGCCGGGGGCGCAGTGGGGCCGGGGGCGCCGCTAGGCCGCAGCTCCGCCATCGGGGTGCGTAGGGCAGGCACTGGGGGAACTGGAGAGGGCAAACGACGGGGAGAGCACTGACGGGCCAGCGGGCGGACTCGGTGGGTGAGACTCCCCGAGGCGATGGGGGCTGCAGCGAGGTCTAGCTCCGCGCCTGCGCACGGCGCACTGTCCGCCCAGGCTGTCGCCGCCGCCGAGTCTGCCAGAGGGTGCCTCGGGGCGGTGGGGCGCTCGGGGGGCGGGGCGCCGGCGCGCCCTATCCAAGCACCCATTGGCTAATGTCTGTGCCAGTCACAGGCAGGGAAGGCGTGACTTGACAATAGGCCCCACCTCCCCTCCCTGTGTTGAGAGTGTCCCAAGGCTCTTGGTCTCCCCCTAGTGTTAGGAGGAACCCAAGTTTAGAGATACTGAGCACCCTCTGAGGTGCTAGGGTCCCACGAAAGCACCGAGAAGTGCGCCAACCAAGGATTTGTTAATGTTTTGCTGAAGCGCTGCTAACCAGGACTTAAACATAAATCTGACAATGGATTGATTCATTCATCCATGGAGCGTTAGTATTAATAGATGATAATAAATCTAATGTTTTCTAGGGCTATTGACAAAAAGGTCCCTGAAATTTCAAGGGCTCTGGGGAAGAACATAATCCAGAGAAAAAAATGCACCGGGCTCATTTGAAAGCAGTGACACATAACCTCTCTTCACCTCCATTTTCTCAACCATCAATGTCAATTCTAGCTCCTTATGAAAATTAAAGAGACACTAGAGCAGTTTCTGAAACCCTTAGATGATGTTTTAATGACCAAAAGATTACCTATACCAGTAGTTCCAATTGCCAATCTTCGGATCAATGTTAGCCTGTTATGCAGAAAAAAAGAAAATGCAAAAGGCAACGACAATGTACAGGTTTTTAACTTAAAGCTAATTTTATGCAATTTAAATTGTTTTCCTTTGTTGTAGGAATATGTCCTCCCGGGTACGTGTGTCAACATTTCCTTTTTGTTAGAGTGTGAGGTGCTAGGAGATGTTTATTAAAGTCTTATAGACCCAAATAAAAACATGAGAACCTTATATTGTCTAAGGGAACGTTGAGGGGAGTGGTAGGGCTGATCTGCAAAATCCAAACATCCATGAATTACGACCAATCCAAACCGAACTACAGACAAGTACTCGAGAAGACTACATACCTCAGCATGCACTGCGAACTTCTTCAAAGGAACTACAGACGCAGGCATGCAACATGACCATCAACCTGTGTCTCTGGCTGTTTAATCTAGGGAGACCACAAATCCCAGGGTACTGTACATTGGAAATGCGACTCCCAGTCTTAAACTAGGCGGGCAACAAAGGAAGCTAGATCGCTAACCCAGGCGCAAAGCTTGCTGGGGATTGTAGTTCTTCAGAGATGAGGTCGGGCCGCTCCCTCGCCGCCCTGAACCGGCGGCTAGACTGCGCATGCGTGTCAGTGGCGCTAGCGGCGGACCCGGCTGGGCAGTTCCTTCCCCAGAAGGAGAGATTCCTCTGCCATGGAGTCCTACGATGTGATCGCCAACCAGCCTGTCGTGATCGACAACGTGAGTTGCGTCTTTCCTATCTATAAGGGGACTTGGGCTCTCCTCCTCGAAAGGATCGCTTCCCGGGGTTCAGCCTGAGCCGCCGGCTCTTTGTCACTGGCCCGGCCTGTCAGGCGCTTTCAGCCACCGCCGCCTCCTTCCTCCCCTTATCACATAGTCCGCAGGCAAGGCGGCCAGCCAGCAAAAGTGTGATGGAGAACTCTGGAGTGGATAAAGGAAAGAGTTATAGTCCAAGCCAGTCCTTGGGCCCTTGGCTCTAGGGGCCTTAACCGCTGTGTGAGAGCCTGTCGCCCGCCCTCTCCCTTGTTTCCGATGGCTCTATTGGTTGCTCTGGCTGTCCATCTTGGCCAGTGATACCGCCTCTTAGTCTTGCCGGATGAGGCTAGGCCTCTGCGGTGATTGGCTCACGCCCCTGCCGTTCTTCCTGGCCGCCATATTGTTTTCCCTCTTGAAGGGGCGGGGCAGTGCTCCAGGTCTGTGGGTATTGGCTTCCGGGACTCTGGGTGGTGGGGCCTAAAGGAGAGGGCCCGCCCGCGAGTGGAGAAAGGCTAAGTTTTCCTTCGGTCTCAGCCGGCTCTGCGGCTTGGTGGTATGGATCTGGGTGGGGCCCGAGAATCTGGTGCCAGAAACTGCTGTAGGATGTCAACTATTACTGTGATTATAAATTACAAAGTTGATAAAGGTCGAAAAGAAAGGAGAGTGACAAAGCAAGTAGAGAGGTTGTCCTCCTCTTTGGAACCCCTAGTTCTTAGGGGGAAAAAATTACCAAACTTAATATTTGCCTGGCGCTCTAGCGCTTCCAGGGCATTTTCACATACATTCGAGTTGGATCCTCACAAAAACTGGACGCATAGTTTAAAAGCAACTTTGATCTTCGTGTTACCTATGAGAAAACTGAAGCGCGAAGACGTAACGTGAGCCCAAGGTCACATAGCAGAGGTGCCCTAAATCCAGTACTTTATCCGTCTTCCCTTTTGCCAGCACCATGCAGAAGCATCAATATTGACCAATAGAAAGAATCTAAATACTGCTCTTATTTTGGGGGGAAAAGAGAAAATTGTAAAACGACTGCATTTCTGCCTTCGATTCGAAGCTTTAGTCCCACAGAGACATACCTTTCTGTGTCCCTTGTAGGTCCCTCCATTGAGGCAAAACTACCAGTTCTCTCTATTGTAAGCTGACTTTGTCAGATTCCCTTTGTTGATTCAGCTCTTGGGACCTTAGGCATATTACAATGTTCTCGTTTAAGCTTCAGCTCTCTTAGGTAGATAGGAATTACTATCCCCAGTGTATGCAGGGATGTTAAATAACAGATTTCAAACCATCCAGCTTAGGAATTGAGGAGCCAGTCATCAGACTGAGATCCAGTTCCAAGTTGCTCGCTTTTTCCAATATATTTTTGTTGTTGTTTTCATTAAATTTTCCTTCTCTCCAGGGGTATTTTGTTTTTATTATTTTGTTTTCATTATTCCCCCTTAGAAAGGGGCAGGATTGAGCTCAATGAGACAGCTCATTTTTTTTTTCTTTTTTTTTTTTTGGAGACAGGGTCTCGCTCTGTTGCTGAGTCTGAAATGCGGTGGCGCGATCACAGCTCACTGCAGCCTCAATCTCCTGGGCTCAAGTGATCCTCCCGCTTAAGCCTCCCGAGTAGCTGGGACTGCAGGCATGCGCCACCACCCCTGGCTAATTTTTGTATTTTTTGTAGGAAGGGTTTCACCATCTTGTCCAGGCTGGTCTCAAACTCCTGGGCTGTTGTGATTCTCCTACCTTGGCCTCCCAAAGTGCTGGGATTACAGGCCTGAGCCACTGTGCCTGGCAGAGACACCTCTTTTTTTGGTGTGGGGTGTGGAGGGAACAGGATCTCGCTTTGTCACCCAGGCTGGAGTGCAATTGTGTGATCTCAGCTCACTGCAGCCTCCGCCTCCAGGTTCAAGAGATTCTCCAGCCTAGACTCCCAAGTAGCTGGGATTACAGATGTGCACCACCACGCCTGGCTAATTTTTGTATTTTTAGTAGAGACGGGGTTTCACCATATTGGCCAGACTTGTCCTGAACTCCTGACCTCAAATGATCCACCCGCCTCGGCCTCCCAAAGTGCTGGGATTACAAGCATGAGCCACCACACCCAGCCCAGATACTTCATTTTTGAGAGGATCTTTTTGTCTCTCTCACTAGACTATTAAATCCTGTGGAAAAAGATGATATTCTCCCACAGGTTTAGTGGTGTTGGAAAAAAAAATTTAAGAAAGATGGTATTCCTTTAGTCTCACTTCACCCACTTCTCTCCACACACACACACAGTATACCTAGGGTCTGGCACCTCTGTGTGCTCAATAAAGGTTTTTTCATTGGATTGATAGGTGATTGGATAAATGACTGAATATCTCTATCAAAGTAACAAAGATATTCCTAAATAAAGAAAAGATGGGGAGTTTTCTCTAGTTAGTTACTGCAGATAATTGAGTAGGACTTTTTGTTCTTGATGTTGATTTTCAGAAAGCACTATGATTTCTGTCTTTAGCCAGGCTCTTTGTGCTTCTTCTGCCTTTTTCTGAGTTGTCAAAAGGAAAAATATATAGAAATTCAATTTCCTGTTTTCATCAGCAATGCAGAAGGAACAACCTATCTATCCCACCAGCTCCTTTGCTTCTTGAATTGCTAGGCAGGAGTTCCATCTCCAGCCATTTTCTTTAATATCACTTACACTAATGCGTCTTAGTTTTTTTCTTTCTGTTTCCTGGTAGTATGTTTCAAAATGCATTACAGCAGTGATGCATTTTTAGTTTCAAGATTTAAAGAATTGACTTGTCTTTTTTTTTCCCCCTCTGGGAAAACATGTCCTTTATTATGCCAGTATTTCTGCCAAAAGGTGAAGTAGGAGAAACTTAAGTCATTTTCCTATTAGTATTTGCTGAATATCTGCCACATTTTTACATTTGGGGTCTCAGTCCTTGCTGTTTAACAATTGGGGGGGTTCATTTTGTTTTTATTATTTTCAGGATGGTAGATGTATAGGAAACATTATTTGAAATATCTGAGACAACTTATTACATATAATGAGAATAATGTATCACTAGCTATGTTAACTCCATAGCTTAACATGTTGCTACACTTTATTTATGGGCCAAGAAGAGTATAATCAAAAGAATGCAGGAGAGAGAAAGCAGGGAAAGAGCCCCATTAGGTTCACAGCCTTTCCCAATCGTAAGACAACTGTGACCACTCCTTTCATCTTACTCTGGCATCAAGTCATTTCATCAGAATTTAATGAGGAAAATGGAGAGGCAGGTAGGTGTGTGCTTTAATGACAACAATAAAGTGATAGGTATTTTTTTTAATCACCCAAGAAGCTTTATGATGATAGGTATTTTTTAAAACCAAATATAACTCATTTCTTCCCAAAGACATATCATAGAGAATAGTGTAAGATAGGAGCAGCTCCTAGGCCACATTTTGAGGACTACACTTTGATCAGAATACCATGTTTATTCCGAAACTCAAATTTTTCCTAAGATCCAGGCCAAATGTGGTGGCTTACTCCTGTAATTCCAGCATTTTGGAATGGCTGGAAGATCGTTTGAGCCCAGGAATTGGAGACCAGCCTGGGCAACATAGTGAGACTTCATCGCTACTTTAAAAAAAAGAAAAATTAGCCAGGCTTGCTTGGTGGCATGCACCTGTAGGAGGCTGAGATGGGAGGATCACTTGAGCCCAGGAGTTTGAGGCTGCAGTGAGATCGTGCACCTCACTCCAGCCTATTTAAAAAAAAAAAAAAAAAAACTCGTAAGTTTACAGTTTTGCCTAAACCTAAAATGGATCAACCTAAATGCAGGCTCTTCAGAAGTTCAACAATAAGCTAAGCATTTGTTTGTTTTGCTTTGGATGTAGTGCTGCTTCAGCCCCCTTTAAAAAAAAAAAAGAGGGCCGGGCGCGGTGGCTCACGCTTGTAATCCCAGCACTTTGGGAGGCCGAGGCGGGCGGATCACGAGGTCAGGAGATCGAGACCACGGTGAAACTCCGTCTCTACTAAAAATACAAAAAATTAGCCGGGCGTGGTGGCGGGCGCCTGTAGTCCCAGCTACTCGGAGAGGCTGAGGCAGGAGAATGGCGTGAACCCGGGAGGCGGAGCTTGCAGTGAGCCGAGATTGCGCCACTGCACTCCAGCCTGGGTGACAGAGCGAAGACTCCCTCAAAAAAAAAAAAAAAAGAGAGAGAGAGAGATACTTTAAACATACAGAAAAATTCGGTGTGGTATGTAACAAGCACCCAGGTAGCATGTGTCTACTACCCAGATTTAATAAATATTGACATGTTGCCATATTTGCTTCAGTATTTTTTTTGCTTTAGTGTTCCCATCCACCTTCATGTTTTAAGGAAATAAAACATTACAGATATAATTGAAGACTCTTTGTACCCCTCCACAACCCTATCTTTTTTTTTTTTTTTTGAGACAAGGTCTCACTCTGTTGCCCAGGTTGGAGCTCAGTGGCACAATCAAAGCTCACTGCAGCCTCAGCTTGCCAAGCTTAAGCAGTCACCCCACCTCAGCCTCCCAAGTAGCTGGGACTACAGCCATGTACCACCTGCTCAGCATTTTTTTCTTCATTTGTAGAAATGGGGTCTCCCTGTGTTCCCCAGGCTGATCTAGAACTCCTGGGCTGAAGCAGTCCTCCCACCTCAGCTTCCCAAAGTGCTGGGATTACAGGCATGAGCCACTGTGCCTGGCAACCCTATCCTTTCTCTCTGTTTTACAAATAACCCGCAAAACAACCATCATCATAAAATTGTCCTCCTTTTATACTCAGGAAGATAAGTCAGGAGAATTGTGTTGTTCAAGGCCAGCCTGGGCAATACAGCAAGACCCCCATCTCTTTTTTTTTTTTTTTTTTTTTTTGAGACGGAGTCTCGCCCTGTCACCCAGGCTGGAGTGCAGTGGTGTGATCTGGGCTCACTGCAAGCTCCACCTCCCAGGTTCACGCCATTCTCCTGCCTCAGCCTCCCGAGTAGCTGGGACTACAGGCGCCTGCCACCATGCCCGGCTAATTTTTTTTGTATTTTTAGTAGAGACGGGGTTTCACCGTGTTAGCCAGGATGGTCTTGATCTCCTGACCTCATGATCCGCCCACCTCAGCCTCCCAAAGTGCTGGGATTACAGGCGTGAGCCACCACACCCAGCCTGACCCCCATCTCTTTAAAAAAAAAAAATGTGCTCCTTTCCACCTATGATTTTTTTTAATTTTTAATTATTGTTTGCTTTAAATTTTTTTTTAGAGATGAGGTCTTATTCTATCACCCAGATTAGAGTGCAGTGCTGCAGTCGTAGCTCACTGCAGCCTCAAACTCCTGAGCTCAGGCAAACTCCCTGCCTCAGCCTCCCAAGTAGCTGGGAGTATAGGAGGAGTAAGCCACCATGCCTAGATGCATCCATGATTTTATGTACATATGCATTTTAAGTTTGGCAGGGGAGTGTGCTGTTTGTGTTTTGAAAGTTTACTTAAGTGCTATCATCTTACTGTTATCTCTTTTTATTATAGCAATTTCAAACATACAAAAGGAGAAGGAATCGTGTAAGGAAAATCCATATGTTCACCTAGCTGTAACAGTTATCAAACTCTTGGCCAGTCTTTTCAACTACATTGCTGCCCATTTCCCTCTCCCACATTCTTTTTTTTTTTTTTTTCCCTGAGATGGAGTCTGCTGTGTTGCCCAGGCTGGAGTGCAGTGATGCTCACTGCAACCTCCACCTCCCTGGCTCAAGCAATTCTCCTGCTGCAGCTTCCCGAGTAGCTGGGACTACAGGCACGCACTACCATGCCCAGCTAATTTTTGTATTTTTAGTAGAGATGTGGTTTTGCCATGTTGGCCAGGCTGGGCTGGAACTCCTGGCCTCAAAGGATCCACCCGCCTCAGCCTCCCAATGTTCTGGGATTATAGGCGTGAGCCACCACGCCCAGCCCTACACTCATTTAAAAACATAATCAATATACTATTATCATGCCTAATCAAATTAACAAGAACCCCTTAATCTTATCAGTTATCTAGTCAATGTTCAGATTTCACTAATTGTCTAAAAAATTTTTTCTTTTACAATTTGTTATCAGCTTTTCTGATCCTAATGCTGATTCACTTAAGTTTTTAGGGACACTAGAATTAGCTGAGGAAATGAAGTCAATGTATTTATCTAACACTGTCACTTGCAGTGTGATATTCAGGCTGTTGGCTGTACAGCTTCAGCAAGAATCCATCCCTAGCTTGATAGAAAAGGTGAAGAAGATATAAAGATATTTTCGCTGTTCAATTATGTATATTTTGCAAGCCAAGGATGTGCTTCACACTGAGCTAAGTCCTCTGAAGGTAAAAAAGAAATCAGATACCATGTGGAAGAAGAAACATCACCAATTAGTGGCTGGAAATGCCTAGAATACGGATCTCAAACTCAATGCCTGCAGAAGCCAAGCAGGAATGGAAATATACTCAAAAGAGAAGAGAGAGAATAGCCTGAAAGGCACCTCTTCCAGGCTGGGAAATCTGAAAGGTGCATTGAATTGAGCATGCCTGACCAAAATGTTAACTGCTTCTCCTTTCTATCCAATTGTCCCCATGCAGGAACACGGGCCTAGTGTTGCCAGATATTCTGATTTTAAAAAATTTGTGTATTTATCGAGGTCAGGAGATCAAGACCATCCTGGCTAATACGGTGAAACCCCGTCTTTACTAAAAATACAAAAAATTAGCCAGGCGTGCTGGCGGGCACCTGTAGTCCCAGCTACTCGGGAGGCTGAGGCAGGAGAATGGCTTTGGACCCGGGAGGCGGAGCTTGCAGTGAGCCGAGATCGTGCCACTGCACTCCAGCCTGGGAGAAAGAGCAAGACTCCATATCAAAAAAAAAAAAAAAAAAAATCGTGTATTTATTTATTTATTTTGAGACGGAGGCTTGCAGTGGTACAATCTCGGCTCACTTTAACCTCCCCCGTGTGAGTTCAAGAGATTCTCCTGCCTCAGCCTCCCGAGTACTGGGACTGCAGGCACGTGCCACCACACCCATCTAATTTTTTTTTTTTTTTTTTAGATGGAGCCTCCCACTGTCGCCCAGGCTGGAGTGCAGTCGCGCAATGTCAGCTCACTGCAAGCTCCGCCTCCCGAGTTCACGCCATTCTCCTGCCTCAGCATCCAGAGTAGCTGGGACTACAGGCGCCCACCACCTCGCCCGGCTAATTTTTTGTACCTTTAGTAGAGACGGGGCTTCACCGTGTTAGCCAGGATAGTCTCAATCTCCTGACCTCGTGATCCTCCCGCCTTGGCCTCGCAAAGTGCTGGGATTACAGGTGTGAGCCACTGCGCCTGGCCTTATTTTGAATTTTTTATATATATTTTTTGAGGCAGAGGCTCACTCTATCGCCCAGTCTTCAGTGCAGTGGCGAGATCACGGCTCACTGCAGCCCTGACCTCTTGGGCTCAGCCTCCCAAGTAGCAGGGACTATGGACCTGCACCACCATGCCCGAGTAATTTTTAAATATTTTGTAGGCCTGGTATGGTGGCACATGCCTGTAATCCTAGCACTTTGAGAGGCCAAGGCAGGTGGATCACTTGAGATCAGGAGTTCGAGACCAGCCTGGCCAACGTGGTGAAACCCCGTCTACACTAAAAATACAAAAATTAGTCGGGCATGGTAACGCACGCCTGTAACCACAACTACTCAGGAGGCTGAGACAGGACAATCGCTTGAATCCAGGAGGCGGAGGTTGCAGTGAGCTGAGATTGTACCACTGCACTCTAGGTGGGTGACAAAGCCAGACTCCATCTCAAAAAAATTAAATATTTTGTAGAGACGGCGTTTTGCCATGTGGCCCAGGCTGGTCTCTCGAACTCTTGGCCTCAAGCAGTCCTCCCGCATCTGCCTTCCAAAGTGATGGGGTGACAGGCTGGGCCACCGCACCCAGCCATACTTTTTGTTTGTTTGTTTGGTTGGTTGGTTGGTTGGTTGGATTTGAGACAGGGTCTTATCTTACTCTGTCATCCAGGCTGGAGTGCAGCAGTGCAATTACAGCTTGCTGCAGCCTTGACCTCCCAGACTCAAGTGATCCTCCGACCTCAGCCTCCTGAGTAGCTGGGACCACAGGCACACAACCACCATGCCCAGCTAATTTTTGTATTTTTTGTAGAGATGGGGTTTCGCCATGTTGTGCAGGCTGGTCTCGACCTCCCGGGCTCAGGCAATCTTCCTAGCTCAGCCTCCCAAGTAGCTACGAGACAGGCATGCATCACCATGCCTGGCTAACTTTTTGGTATTTTTTGTAGTGATGGGGTTTCTCCATTTTGGCCAGGCTGGTCTCAAACTCCTGGCCTCAAAGTGATCTGCGCGCCTCGGCCTTCCTAAGTGCTTGGATTATAGGCATGAGTCACCACACCCAGCCGAGACTACTCAAGAAGCTTCTACCAGGCATTTTTTCATTTGGCCTTGCCAGAGTGAATAACAAAGACAGTGGCAGCTTATTTGCCAGGTACACAGTTCCTAGTTGTAAATACTGTTAAAGAAATGGACATAACCCTTTTGTATGCTCTTGAGCAGAATTTATGTGGCTTGAGCAGAATTGAGGCAGCTCAGCTGTTCCTCATTCTCCACTGATTCTTCACCCTATGACTGGCCTGGCAGGCCTGCTTGGAGGCTGCAAGGACATGCTGGGTCTGGTTCCACCTTGTGCATCACTCCCAGTGCTGCTTTCCCCTTTGCTGAACCGCCTCTGCCTGGGGCTTCTGTCATTTCAGCTGGTCATTCAGGTTCCATACTTTAGTTTCTATCTGCCAGTCATTCGCACTTGATTTTAATTTTACTCAGCCAGCATCTGTTGAGTACCCAGCAAATGCCAGATACTGCCGAAATGTACTTTAGCCTTAAGGAGCTTCTACTGAAAAGAGACGAAAGTGGAAACCTTACATTGTAATAGAAAGCAGAATGAAGGGCATGCCACCTCGTGGTGCAGGTAATGGCGATTTGCTGTGAGATAATAGGAAGATGATCATTCATTCCAATTGGGGATGTTTCTTCAGGAGGAAGGTGATGATATTTGAACTGGGCATTTTATACTCTTTGCTAGGAAGGACAGAGAAGAAAAAACAAATCTGACTTCATAATCTGCCTATTTACCCAGACTCTAGTCCTTTTGCTAGTAAACTAAAAATCAAATACCCAGAAAAATCATCTCTTAAAAATATCCAGGGTCTGAAGGACAGATCTCATCCTCTCTTGTTTTTAACCTCTGCCGGGAGACCCAATTAGTCTGTTGGCATCACCACACCCAGATGAAGGCAGTGAGCAATCATTGGAAGCCTGAGCAAACAAGTTCTAGGAGTTCCCTTCTTGCCTGTCCGTGCCTTGCTCTCAGAGCCCTTGGGTTTGTAGGCAAATTCCCCCTCCTTCCCAGTCTTTCAGCTCACTTGACAGCTGCACCTTTTCCAGGCTCCTTGTTGTACTGCCCAGTCCAATGAGTTTGCACATTGTCTTCTGTTTTCACTCTCTTCTGTTGGCAAAGGTTCCTGCTCCCTTAGAGAACTGGCTGCCCTGCTCTCCTCTCATACCACTTTCTCTGCCTTTCAACCACTTCTTTTTTTTTTTTTTTTTTTTTGAGGGGGAGTCTCACTCTGTCTCCCTGGCTGGAGTGCAGTGGTGCGATCTTGGCTCACTGCAACCTCCACCTCCTGGGTTCAAGTGATTCTCCTGCCTCAGCCTCCCTGAGTAGCTGGGATTACAGACGTGTAGCACACCTGGCTAATTTTTGTATTTGTAGTAGAGACAGGGTTTTGCCACGTTGGCCAGGCTGGCCTTGAACTCCCTGGCCTCATGTGATCTGCCCCGCTTCAGCCTCCCACAGTGCTGGGATTACAGGCATGAGCCACCACGTCCGGCTTCCTTCAACCACTTGCTTCCTCCACCAACCTCTGTCTTGCCAAAGGCAAGCACCAGATGGCCAGTCTCACTCCCCCTCTTCCTGCAGAAGAGCAGGAATAAGAGAGTCAAGGAGGGAAGCAGGCATGTTGCTGGGAAGCCTTTGGTGCAGATAACCTTGGCTACTTAGAGTCTCCTGGTGTGTTCAGTGCTTGCAGAGTGGGGTCAGGAAATACCACACTCCACCCCAGGAGAGTGGTCAACAGGCAGCAGGAAAAGGCTTGCCCCAGCTACGGGTCCGGCTGCAAACCATGTTGGGTTAGAAATGTGAGGATATCAGGTGTGGTGGTAGAAGAGTTAAGAAGGAAGAGGAGGCCGGGCGCGGTGGTTCATGCCTGTAATCCCAGCACTTTGGGAGGCCGAGGCAGATGGATCACAAGGTCAGGAGTTCGAGACCAGCCTGACCAACATGGTGAAACCCGTCTCCACTAAAAATACAAAAATTAGCCAGGCATGGTGGTGCGCGCCTGTAATCCCAGCTATTCAGGAGGCTGAGGCAGGAGAATCGCTTGAACCCAGGAGGCGGAGGTTGCAGTGAGCCGAGATTGTGCCACTGCACTCCAGCCTGGGTGAACAGACTGAGACTGTCTCAAAAAAAAAAAGGCTGAGCGCGGTGGCTCACGCTTGTAATCCCAGCACTTTGGGAGGCTGAGGCGGGCAGATCACGAGGTCAGGAGATGGAGACCATGGTGAAACCCCATCTCTACTAAAAATATAAAAAAATTCACCAGGCGTGGTGGCGGGCGCCTATAATCCCGGCTACTCAGAGAGGCTGAGGCAGGAGAATGGCGTGAACCCGGGAGGTGGAGCTTGCAGTGAGCTGAGATGGCGCCACTGCACTCCAGCACTGAGACCCGTCTCAAAAAAAAAAAAAAAAAAAAAAAAAAAAAGGCCGGGACGTGTCTCCGCCTATAACCCAGATTTGGAGGCCAAGGCAGGCGGAAAATTAGCCAGGCGTGCTGGTGGGCGCCTGTAGTCCCAGCTACTCAGGAGGCTGAGGCAGGAGAATGGAGTGAACCTGCGAGGCAGAGCTTGCAGTGAGCCCAGATTGCACCACTGCACTCCAGCCTGGGTGACAGAGCGAGACTCCATCTCAAAAAAAAGGAAGAGGACAGGTTGTATCTACAAGCAGTATTAAGCCTTGACATCTGTCCTGCACAGGGTTGGTCTCTGTGTCTAGAGTCAATGTTTACATTGATTGGGCCCTGGGTGGTACCTGAGATGCTGGGAGAACTCAGATTCTTTTCTGGATACCTCACTCGACATACCAAGTGTTGGAGCAGCAGGACTGTGGTTCTCTTCTATTCTCAGAGTAGGCTTTAGTCTTTGCTTCTCTTTACCATCAGGAGACCAAGGAGTAAAAGGAAAGCATAGTTAAAAAGAAAACAACAAAAATCTCCCAAAGCATAGTGCTCTGCCCTTGCGATAAGAACCAGACAGCACATGTTCCATGGGAGTCCATTTCAAGCATGACAGTGCTCATGGCGGTGTCTGTCACAGAGGCCCTGGAAGCTGGGAGGGTTCAGGCCTGAGCCGGGAAAGTAGGTTAAAAGCACCCCAGGGTGGTGTAACAAGGAGTCATGTGCTTTTCCCACCTTATGTTCCTGAACTTGGCTGCTTTGATGCTTCTAGGTACTTTCTTCTTTCCCCAGGTTTTCTGTCTTTTTCTTCCCTTTATTACTAGTATTTTTAATTCCCAAAGCAAATGTTCAATGTAGAAAAGTCAGAGACCACAGAAAAATCACACAATACGGCTGAGTATACAGTGAGAATCCTCCTCACCATCCTATTTCCACTTCCCTTCTTTTGGTGTGCATTCACCTTTTTCTAAGTTCAAATAAATGTATATATTATATGCAAATATGGGCCAGGCGCGGTGGCTCACGCTTGTAATCCCAGCACTTTGGGAGGCCGAGGCGGGCGGATCACGAGATCAGGAGATCGAGACCACGGTGAAACCCCATCTCTACTAAAAATACAAAAAAAATTAGCCGGGCGTGGTGGCGGGCGCCTGTAGTCCCAGCTACTCGGAGAGGCTGAGGCAGGAGAATGGCGTGAACCCGGGAGGCGGGCACTCCAGCCTGGGTGACAGAGCGAGACTCCATCTCAAAAAAAAAAAAAAAAATTATATGCAAATATTAGGTTTTTTGTTTTTTTTCCTGTGAGACAGAGTCTCACTCTGTCACCCAGGCTGGAGTGCAGTGGCACAGTCTTGGCTCACTGTAACCTCTGCCTCCCAGGTTCAAGTGATTCTCCCACCTCAGCCTCCCAAGTAGCTGGAACTACAGGTGCCCGCCAACACGCCCGGCTAATTTTTTATTTTTACTAGAGACGGGGTTTCACCATGGCGGCTAGGCTGGTCTCAAACTCCTGACCTCAAGTGATCTGCCTGCCTCTGCCTCCCAAAGTGTTGGGATTACAAGTGTGAGCCACTGCGCCCGGCCGCTTTCTTTTCTTAAATAAAAATGGTACCATATAATGTATTTTTCCTTTTGTATTTGTGATAGTTCTGACTCCTCATTCTCTCTCCTCTTTCCTCAGGGATCCGGTGTGATTAAAGCTGGTTTTGCTGGTGATCAGATTCCCAAATACTGCTTTCCAAACTAGTAAGTCATTCTGTAGCTTAGACGTTATGGAGGTTCATCAGCTTTGTTACAGGCCCAGCCCTATAAGGGACAGGAGCTGGGTTTGGAGTCAATAAAGGAAAATAGTTGCCTACATGGTATAATTCGAGAGGCATAGACAAGAGGCCTCTTTTTAAAAATCCAATTTTATCTGATGCTAAAAAATTTTATCATTGGTAACTCATTGCTTTGGAGGATTGCCTCTTGGTGGAGCCCTCCTTTTAAAATTCTCCTATCACCCAGGCTGGGGATTAACATTTAACCTATCCACCATCTTTTTTTTTTTTTTTTTTTTTTTTTTTTTGAGACAGAGTCTCGCTCTTTTGCCCAGGCTGGAGTGCAGTGGTGCGATCTCAGCTCACTGCAAGCTCCGCCTCCCAGGTTCACACCATTCTCCTGCCTCAGCCTCCCGAGTAGCTGGGACTACAGGCACCTGCCACCATGCTGGGCTAATTTTTTTGTATTTTTAGTAGAGATGGGATTTCACTGTGTTAGCCAGGATGGTCTTGATCTCCTGACCTCGTGATCCGCCTGCCTCAGCCTCCCAAAGTGCTGGGATTACAGCCCTTCTACCATCTTAATGGGGAGTTTCTCAGAACTTTCCTCCTAAGGCAGAGAGACTGTAGGCAGGAGAAGAGCACAGAGGCTTACAGGAAGGGCTTAAAGTGGGAGGGAAAGGAAGAGGCTATCTGTCCGATCTATAGCATCACAGTTTTTTTTGTTTTGTGAGACGGAGTCTCATTCTGTAGCCCAGGCTGGAGTGCAGTGGTGCAATCTTGGCTCACTGCAACTCCTGCCTTGCAGGTTCAAGCAATTCTCGTGCCTCAGCCTCCCAAGTAGCTGGGATTATAGGCATGTGCCATGACGCCCAGCTAATGTTTGTATTTTTAGTAGAGATGGGGTTTCACCATGTTGGCCAGGCTGGTCTCAAACTCTCGACCTCAAATGATCCACCTGCCTCAGCCTCCCAAAGTGCTAGGATTATAGGTGTGAGCCACGGAGCCCGGCCCAACATCACAGTTTTACTTAGAGGTCCTGGGAAGGGGACTAAGGACACTAAAATGTTTTGAGTTAATCACTCCTTTAGAAATTCTCATTTCCTCATCTTTCTTGGTCTGTACATACACTGGAGAAAGAGAACTAGAGGTATTGAATACTCTAAAAATTTGTTTTCATAATTTATAATAAATATAAAATATGAAATAATATATAAATAATACATGTTCATTTTAGAAATTGTGGAAAATACAGAAAAGTATAAAGAAGAAAATCAAAATAAACTGTGACTTCACTCCTCGAAGATAATCTCAGTAGAATTTGAGTGTGTATGTACATCTATACATCCTTCCTGTGTTCTGTCATGAAATGAAAAATGATGGTCCTCCTCACTGTCTTTTCTAGTGTGGGCCGACCCAAGCACGTTCGTGTCATGGCAGGAGCCCTTGAAGGCGACATCTTCATTGGCCCCAAAGCTGAGGTAATTCCCAGGCCTACAGAACAAGCCTCAAGCCAGCAGGGGACCTTCATTATTCACCACATGGAACATGTCCCAACATTTGGAAATACCCATAAGTAAAAGGGGCAACTTTCTCTGAAAATCTCCTTTTTGATTCTCTCATCCTAGGCTTAGGTGGTTTATTTTTCCCAGGAACAGCCTGTGGTCTTGGAGAAGAAATACCTGGGACCTCACTTTGGGACACACTGAGACCAGTCTAGAAAACAGGGCTGTTGTCTTCTTCTACATTCTGTCACTGCCTTGTCAGTGATCAAATTTACTGTGTTTATTATTTTTTTCACAAAAAATATTCAGTGGGGAGATCCTGGCTGGGGTACCCTAGGGATGAGTTAATTCACACAGCTTTGGCAGAGCCCTCATGCAGCCTCTCATAAGCAGATAGCAGAATCGCTGTTGCCATCCTTGGCTTCAAGTGCTGAGGCCCAGAGGTGGGAGTCAAGAGATTGTGTCCTGGAACCAGGCAATGAGGAAAATGCCTCCTGCCACTTGCCCTAGAGGCATCTGAGGGGCCGTGGAAATGCAGAAGCCCCCTGCTTTGCCAGCTCCTCAGAAATGAGGGCAGTTTGCAGCAAACAGTATATAGCGTTGGAGAATGAGTGCTCACCCTTAGCCCTGGGCAAGGACAGCAGGGTGGGAGCTCAGGAAGCTGAGGCTTCTTTGCGAGGGATTCAGCTTGCACTGCTTAGCCTTGGGAGAGCAGGGTCCTGGGCGGAGCCTGACTGCAGCCGCAGGTCCTGTTCTCTTTTCCCAGGAGCACCGAGGGCTGCTTTCAATCCGCTATCCCATGGAACATGGCATCGTCAAGGATTGGAACGACATGGAACGCATTTGGCAATATGTCTATTCTAAGGACCAGCTACAGACTTTCTCAGAGGAGGTGAGGATCCTGTGTGTAGGGCACTCCTGTAGGGTATGCAAAGCTGTGTCAAACTCCTACCCTAGAGATGATGAGGAGGATGATGATCACTGCCAAGAGTGCTGGAGCCATTTGATTTTCAGGCATATTCAGATTTAATCTTAACACCATTCCTATGAGATGTAGGTAGTATTATCTCATTTTACAAACAAGGGAACAAGTTCAGAAAAGCCAAGTCGTGGCCGGGCGCTGTGGCTCACACCTGTAATCCCAGCACTTTGGAAGGCCGAGGCGGGTGGATCACGAGGTCAGGAGATTGAGACCGTCCTGGCTAACACGGTGAAACCCTGTCTCCACTAAAAATACAAAAAAATTCCCCGGGCGTAGTGGCGGGCGCCTGTAGTCCCAGCTACTCTGGAGGCTGAGGCAAGAGAATGGCGTGAACCCGGGAGGCGGAGCTTGCAGCGATCCGAGATTGCGCCACTGCACTCCAGCCTGGGTGACGGAGCGAGACTCTGTCTCAAAAAAAAAAAGAAAAGTCAAGTCGTATTTCCAAGGTCACCTAGTGAACAAAGGGTAGAGATGGAATTCAAACCTATGTCTTTTAGAACTCAAAGCCTGTGCTCATTAACTTCTTTCATCCATACTGGAGTGCAATAGCTCACTGCAGCCTCGACCTCCTGGGTTCAAGTAATCCTCCCATCTCAGCCCCACCCCCCACCATGCCAGGCTAATTTGTGTGTGTGTGTGTGTGTGTGTGTGGTGGGGTTTTGCTCTTGTTGGCCAGGCTGGAGTGCAATGGCGTGATCTAGGCTCACTGCAACCTCTGCCTCCTGGATTCAAATGATTCTCCTGCCTCAGCTTCCCAAGTAGCTGGGATTACAGCATGAGAGCCACGGCATCTGGCAAATTTTGTATTTTTTGTACAGACAAGGTTTTGCCATGTTGCCCAGGCTGGTCTCGAACTCCTAGGTTCAGGCAGTCTATCCACCTCCACCTCTCAAAGTGCTGGGATTACAGGCATGAGCCACTTTGTGCAGCCTGTGCTTATTAACTTGTGAGGAAGTAACTCTCCATTCAAAAATGTAAAGGGAGGCTGGTCACTGTGGGTCATGCCTATAATCCCAGCACTTTGGGTGGATCTCTTGAGCTTAGGAGTTTGAGACCAAGTTGGGCAGCATGGCGAAACACCACCTCTACTAAAAACACCACCTCTACTAAAAAAATAGCTGGGTATAGTGGTGCGTGCCTGTAGTCCCAGCTACTTGAAATGATGAGGTGGGAGGACTGCTTGAGCCTGGGGGCGTCGAGGTTGCAGTAAGCCAAGATCGCACCACTGAACTCGCAGCCTGGTGACAGAGTGAGACCCTGTCTCAAAAAAAAAAAAAAAGAAAGAAAGAAAATGCAGAGAGGTGCAGATTAGGTGTATCAATTTCCAGGTGCAGGTGGGATGTTTTCAGTTTTGGTTTTTTTTTTGTTTGTTTGCTTTTTTGAGATGGAGTTTTGCTCTTGTTGCCCAGGCTAGAGTACAATGGCGCAATCTCGGCTCACCGCAACCTTCGCCTCCCGGGTTCAAGCGATTCTCCTGCCTCAGCCTACCTGAGTAGCTGGGATTACAGGCATGCACCACCACGCCCGGCTAATTTTGTACTTTTAGTAGAGACGGGGTTTCTCCATGTTGGTCAGGCTGGTCTCGAACTCCCAACCTCAGATGATCCGCTGGCCTCGGCCTCCCAAAGTGCTGGGATTACAGGCATGAGCCACCGTGCCCGGCTGTTTTGAGACAGTTTTTTTAAAGCAGTGGTCCCAACCTTTTTGGCACTAGGGACTAGTTTCTTGGAAGACAGTTTTTCCATGGGGGTGGGGGTTTGGGGTGGGCAGATAGTTTTGAGATGAAATTGTTCCACCTCTGATCATCAGGCATTCAGTTCTCATAAGGAGTGCCCAACCTAGATCCCTCACATGCGCAGTTCACAGTAGGGTTCATACTCCAGTGAGAATCTAGTGCCTCGGATGATCTGACCGGAGGTGGAGCTCAGACAGTAATGCTCGCTTACCTGCCACTCACCTCCTGCTGTGCAGCCTGGTTCCTAAGAGGTCACAGACTGGTACTGGTCTGCGGCAGGAATTTAGAGTTTCACAAAATATTCTTGACAGCTGGAGATACACAGTAGACACAGGAGCCTGTATAACAATCTTGGAGGACAAGGAGGGGAGCTGGGGGGCACAGCTGAGGACAGAATGAAATGTTAAAGTGGGCACTAACTTGAAAAGTTGAGAAACCTACTTGGGCAGGGATAGTTGACAGGCACAGCTTGCCTTTCTTTGGAGGCTGACAGAAGTCCCCGGGCTCTCAAACCAGCAAGGCAGGGTCTTCTCCCCCAAGACTAATGAAGATGGAAATCTGGCCTTGGCCTCATTGTCTCCCGGGCTCCTTTCACCAGCATCCTGTGCTCCTGACTGAGGCGCCTTTAAATCCACGAAAAAATCGGGAACGAGCTGCCGAAGTTTTCTTCGAGACCTTCAATGTGCCCGCTCTTTTCATCTCCATGCAAGCTGTACTCAGCCTGTGAGTAGCAGCTGGCTAGCCCGGCCCCTGCGGGGAAAGCAGTCCTTTGGCACAGCTGAGGCTGGCTCTCCTCTGGAATGGTTCAGAGTAACTTGAGCCCCCTCTGCTAGGGAAAGGTTAAAGATGGTGGGAAAGAGAGAGAGGCTTTTGCGGAAACTGAGCACTGAGGCTTCGTAGTTGAAAGCAAAGGAGGACATGTGGCTGCTATTGACCACATCCCAGTGTCAGGACTCCTAGCGGGTTTGGTCCCCAAGGCCTTGGCTGGGCCTGCCGAGGCAGCCACATGCTGCAGCAACTCTTCCCGGAGGCCCCTGTAATGTGTCCACTTATTATTCAGCACTTACTGTGGCCGGCTGCTCCACCAGGCTGCTGAGACAACCGTGATCCGAATGCCACCACAGTCCTTGTTCCCATCCCCTATGGCTCCTGTCACACTCTTACCCCGCCTCACACCAGAGTGAGGTCTACGGCAGAGATTATCCATGAGTGACCTATACATGGGATTTATTTGACCCCATTAACAAACTGTGAGCCAGCATTTAAAAATCAAGAGCTGTCCCATCAAAATCCAAATTTTTGGCTTCTCTGAAAAAATGGGAAGATCTGGGCATGCCGGGCACACATTCCCACAGGGCAAAAATCAGCTAGAGCTGAAGAGCGGCTGCCACTTGAGATGGGGCTGGCAAGCCCACCCTCCCCACAGCACGTCCATGCTCTGTTGGCCTCTCCGCACTGAGCAGGGGGTCAGTTGCCTCACTTGCCTTTTTTTTGGAGGGAGGCTGACAAAGGTTCCCGGGCTCTCAAACCAGTAAAGCAGGGTCTTCTCCTGCCTTTGTTTTTTATGGAAGTGAAAAATATTCTTATTTTTCTTTACTCTTGCTTTTCCTGCCTGGCCCCTGTTGGCATTTGAGGGTTTTTCCTTTTGTCTAGAGAGTTAAAACTGGCCCCTAGGCTGGGTCTCTGAAGCAGCTGAAGGCCAGGCCATCTCAGACAGGAAGGCCTGCTCTTCTGGGTGTGGGGAGGGAACTTGGAGAAGATGAGCTCCTTCCGTTCAGGTATTTCATGGCTTGCTCCAACACCCGGGCTTCCTTAGTACCCAGTCCATTCTATGGCCCGTGGAGAGAGGCAGGCCCAAGCTTTAGTTTAGCTGACATTGAACTCTAAATAAAGAAGTGTATTTATTCCCAGCGTGAGGAGGCAGTGCTGAGTGACGGTTTGCCCTATTGCTTCAGTTATGCTACAGGCAGGACCACAGGGGTGGTGCTGGATTCTGGGGATGGAGTCACCCATGCTGTGCCCATCTATGAGGGCTTTGCCATGCCCCACTCCATCATGCGCATCGACATCGCGGGCCGGGACGTCTCTCGCTTCCTGCGCCTCTACCTGCGTAAGGAGGGCTACGACTTCCACTCATCCTCTGAGTTTGAGATCGTCAAGGCCATAAAAGAAGTAAGTGCTGTCCCCTGGGCCTAGGGATGGAGTGGGGGTTGGGAGCATAGCACCCAGGACCTTAGTGACCTGCCAGTGAAGCCAGGCGAAGCACCTGCCTGGGGGTCCCTGGCGAGGCCTTGTTCTTCCCAGCCAGGTCTCCCCCATGTCACACTGACAGATTCGCCTTGATGACGTGCTGCCATCTTGTTGGGGGAAAGGGAGCTGCTTCCATTTCTTCATTTGGGTGATGGCTACATAGGGGCTCAGTTTGTTTTTTATACCTTATATGCAAATTACATAGGGTTTGGTTTTGTTTCATTTTGTTTTGTTTCTGAGATGGAGTCTCGCTCTGTCACCCAGGCTGCAGTGCAATGGTGTGATCTCGGCTCACTGTAACCTCCGCCTCCCTGTAACCTCCGCCTCCCGGGTTCAAGCAATCGCTTGAATCCTGCCTCAGCCTCCCAAGTAGCTGGAATTATAGGTGCCTGCCACCACACCCCACTAATTTTTGTATTTTTAGCAGAGACGAGGTTTCACCATGTTGATCAGGCTGGTCTCAAACTCCTCACCACAAGTGATCTGCCCACCTCAGCCTCCCAAAGTGCTAGAATTACAGCATGAGCTACCACGCCTAGTCCTGGTTTTTTTATTTTTATTTTTTTAACATCCTTGAAGAAGTCATAATACATTTAAAACATTTGTCTTTGTAAGTAAACTGAAACCTCCTGCCACCTGTGGCTACAGGGAAAACTCTGAGCTGGGTAGGACCAGAACCATATGAGTGGTAGAAGGAGAAAGATGCCTGGGCCTGGGCTGAACTTAGGTTGTGGTCTCAGACCTAGGATCCAGAGGCCAAGTTACCAAGCTTGCCCATCAGGAAGGTGGAGCAGTTAAGAACTCATATGCTAAATGCCACCCAGTGAAGGCCAACAGAGACCTCACTGCCCCTGCTTCTGGGCAGCAGCTATAGTGACCATTGGGGCCATCACGCATTTAGACAGGTTTGTGCAGCAGCACATTCCTCCCCTGGGCCTTTGACCGGGTGTGCACCAGATTTCCTGCCAGCCTGACTGTCTTGCTTGGATCTGCAGAGAGCCTGCTACCTATCCATAAACCCCCAGAAGGATGAGACACTAGAGACAGAGAAAGCTCAGTACTACCTGCCTGATGGCAGCACCATTGAGGTAGGTGGCCTGCCTTCTTTCTTTGGTCCCCTTAGGTCCACAAAAGCTCTGGGCCCAACCAGAATTCTCCATCAGGATCTGGAGTCTGGCAGGCCAGTCCCTTTACACCAAGCTTGTCCAACCCCTGGCCCATGGGCTGCACGTGGCCCAGGATGGCTTTCAGTAAGGCCCAACACAAAGTCGTAAACTTTCTTAAAACATTATGAGATTTTTTTGCAGTTTTTTTTGTTTGTTTGTTTTTTTAGCTCAGCAGCTGTCATTAGTGTTAGTGTATATTATGTGTGGCCCAAGACAATTCTTCTTCCAGTGTGGCCCAGGGAAGCCAAAAGATTGGACACCCCAGCCTTACTTACACCCTCTGTCTGGAGCAGCAGAGCTCTTGAGCATGAGTGGCCCTGCCTCCTGCAGCAGAGGCAGCAAGAACTTTGCTCCCTCCCGCTAGAGGGGAGGAAGCTCCTAAGGGATTGTCCCACATCAGTATGAGATTAGGAAGTGGGATGGTTAGTGCCATCCTTCACCACACCTGGGCACAGTGTAGGGTGAGTTACCACTCCCTTGAACCCCCATTGCTAGGAAGACGTTTCCATGAGCAAATAAATCCATGTGTTGATGCCAAAGACCTCTTGGCTGGAAAATGCCAGAGCGAGAAGGAAATATAGGGGCCTCCCCTCACTAGTTTCCGGGAGGCCTATCTTTGTTCCTTTAAGCCCTTGACATGTAGAGTCTGTCTTGAGCCTGGCCTTCATAGCCACCTAGTTACTAAGTGACGTGCAGAGAGGCGTCTTCCATTCCCACTCCCAAAGGGACCTTGGTCCCAGCTCCGACCTCTTCAGCTGGCCCTCCTACCTGCAGATTGGTCCTTCCCGATTCCGGGCCCCTGAGCTGCTCTTCAGGCCAGATTTGATTGGAGAGGAGAGTGAAGGCATCCACGAGGTCCTGGTGTTCGCTATCCAGAAGTCAGACATGGACCTGCGGCGCACACTTTTCTCCAACATTGTCCTCTCAGGAGGCTCTACCCTGTTCAAAGGTTTGTCTCTTCTCTTGGAGCCCTTCCCCTGGAAGTGTTCAGCTCCTGCTCGCTCCAGGCACCCCGAGAATTGACTTGAAGTTCTCCTCTTTGCCCATTCAGGTTTTGGTGACAGGCTCCTGAGTGAAGTGAAGAAACTAGCTCCAAAAGATGTGAAGATCAGGGTAGGAGCATGGTGGGGCCTGACCTGGGTGGAACTGGGCTTCCATGGACAGAGTGCTACCTGGTGTAGCTTCCCTCTAGCTTTGCCCAAGCTCTTCAAGCAGCCATGGCTCTACAAGCAGCGCCAGGTTCCCAGCCTATACACTGACCCTGAGGTCTAGGTCAGCCACAGGGAGGCTGAGTTTTCATTCTCCCTCTTCACACCAAAGGCAGGCAGTTCTAATACCCAGATGAGGCAGGGTACTAGGTAGAGGGCCCCCTGCGTGATCTTTCAGGGAAACTATAATCTTAAGAGGAGACTGACTTACTGTTGCTGTGCCCCCTGCCCAGGTGGCTCCCCTGTCACACAGTCTGACACCTTAGTGATAAGTGAAGGGTGTTGGCTGTCTGAGGAGAGCGGGGATCCTAAAGGAAGGAGTACAGTTCTTGCCGCGGAGTCTGCTTCTCCCTGCCCCCCTGATAGTCCCAGCTTCCCTGGGACCTGTGGGGACTGGAAACCTGCTTTCCCAGATGAGTGGCAGGCTGGCCACAGTGCCCTCCAGAGAGGCCAGAGCTTCAGGCTTGTGTGAAATGTATCCCCTGCCATGGGCAGAAAGAGGAGCATTGTAGGGAAAGGGAGCAGGAGGGCTGGAAGTCTCAGATTCCTCTTTCCCCCTACCTTTGCAGATATCTGCACCTCAGGAGAGACTGTATTCCACATGGATTGGGTGAGTAGCCCTTCCGGGAGTAAGAACAGAACAGGAAGTGATGGCACTGATAACCCCTCAGCACCCTCTAAAGAAAAGCCTGATTTGGTTTGGCCCCAGGGGACTGGTAGGCTCTACACACACCCACTTCTCTCTCACACGGTTCCTCTGGGTTTCCTCCCTCCAGGGGCTCCATCCTTGCCTCCCTGGACACCTTTAAGAAGATGTGGGTCTCCAAGAAGGAATATGAGGAAGACGGTGCCCGATCCATCCACAGAAAAACCTTCTAATGTCGGGACATCATCTTCACCTCTCTCTGAAGTTAACTCCACTTTAAAACTCGCTTTCTTGAGTCGGAGTGTTTGCAAGGAACTGCCTGTGTGTGAGTGCGTGTGTGGATATGAGTGTGTGCGCACTTGCGAGTGCCGTGTGGCCCTGGGACCCCGGGCCCAGAAAGGATGATGAACTACCCGCAGTGGTGATGGCCTGAGGCCTGGGGTTGACCATTAACTGGCTCCTGACAGGGAAGAGCGCTGGCAGAGGCTGTGCTCCCTCAGGTGGCCTCTGGCTGGCTGTGGGGGACTCCGTTTACTACCACAGGGAGACAGAGGGAGGTAAGCCATCCCCCGGGAGACCTTGCTGCTGACCATCCTAGGCTGGGCTGGCCCCACCCTCACCCCCACCCCCAGGGTGCCCTGAGGCCCCAGGCAGCTGCTGCCTCCCCTTGCTGGTCACTCCACTATCGATGCCTCCTGACTGCACACTGAGGACTGGGGCTGGGGTTGAGTTCTGTCTGGTTTTGTTGCCATTTTGGTTTGGGAGGCTGGAAAAGCACCCCAAGAGCTATTACAGAGATTGGAGTCAGGAGAGAGCAGGAGGCCCTCATGTTCACCAGGGAACAGGACCACACTGGCCACTGGAGGAGGGCAGGAGCAGTCCTCCCTCTGAATGACTGCAGAGTAAATGTTCCCAGCCCAGTCCCCTTTCGGGGGCCTTGGGAGAGTTTAAGGCACCTGCTGGTTCCAGGTCCTCGCTTTCCATCTGTTCTTGTTGCAACGTCATCTTCAAACAGTTTTATTTATTCAAGTGTTTGTTCAGTTAGGGGCTGGAGAGGGAGCTCGCTGCCTCCTGCCTTGCTACACTAATGTTTACAGCACCTAAGCTTAGCCTCCAGGGCCCCACCTGTCCCAGCTGATGGTGAGCTGACAGTGTCCACAGGTTGCAGAACCATTTGAGATTGGAAGCTACACTCAAAGACACTCCCACCAGGCTCTTTCTCCCTTTTCCTCTTGCTCACTGCCCTGGAATCAACAGGCTGGTTGCTGGTTAGATTTTCTGAAACAGGAGGTAAAATTTTTCTTTGGCAGAGGCCCCTAAGCAAGGGAGGGGTGTTGGAGAGCCAGTGCCCTTAAGACTGGAGAAAGCTGCAATTTACCAAGTTGCCTTTTGCCACTGTAGCTGACCAGGGGACTATGTTGTAGAGGTGGGAAGGCCCCCTCTGGGCTGATCTTGTGCCATTCTTGACCTTGGACCTGCTTGGTTAAGGAGGAAGTGGGCCAGACCAGAGTGCCAGGAGCTAATGGAGCCAGGCCTGACTCCTAGGAGTGGTCCAAAGGCCTTCAGCCTAGATGGTGCAAAGCTGGGGCCAGCCTGTCTTCACCGGCACCCTCACCTGTGACACCAAGACCCACCCCAATCCCAGACTTCACACAGTATTCTCCCCCACGCCGTCCTATGACCAAAGGCCCCTGCCAGGTGTGGGCCGCAGCAGCAGGTGTGTGTGAAAGCGATGTAGCGCCCCGCGGACCGCAGTGCGCTTAACAAACTCACCTCCCTTCTCTTAGCCCAAACCTGTCCCTCGCACAGCCTCGCACAAACCACATTGCCTGGTGGGGCCCAGTGTACTGAAATAAAGTCGTTCCGATAGACACATCAGCTGGGCCTCTATCTGTCTGTCACCAGGGCCAAGCGGGAAGAGGAAGAGCAGCAGGCCCTGAATCTGAGGTGGTGACTGGGCCTGATCCATCCTCTAGAGGGCACCATTGCACCAGCCAGCCTTGTCCAGGGCATAGCCCAAGTCCCAGCCTGTCAGGTGGATGCAGAGAAAAGGGTGATCACACCACAGCCTAAGTTCAAGAACAGAAGGTCCCACTCCTGTGTACACTCTAGCCCATGGGTAAGACTCAACTCCAGATGACAGGAGCAGCTCTCAACATCGCTGAAATCAAAGATTCTCAAAACCGTCAAGTGAATAAGAAGGCCAGGAGCTTGGCCGGGCACGGTGGCTCACGCCATGCCTGTAATCCCAGCACTTTGGGAGGCCAAGGCAAGTGGATCACGAGGTCAGGAGTTCAAGACCAGTCTGGCCAAGATGGTGAGATCCCGTCTCTACTAAAAACTACAAAAATTAGCTGGGCGCGGTGGCAGGCGCCTGTAATCCCAGCTACTCAGGAGGCTGAGGCAGGAGAATCGCTTGAACCCGGGCAGTAGAGGTTGCAGTGAGCCGAGATCACACCAGCCTGAGCGACAGAGTAAGACTGTCTCAAAAAAAAAAAAAAGAAGGCTAGGAGCTTATTACAGTGCAGTTTCCAGGGCCCATGCTCAGATATCCTGATTAATCACTTCTCCATTTAAAACCTGCACTTGGGAGGAAAATTGCCAGGTCTTTGCCAAATGGTAACTATTTAATCTTCCCAATAACCTTACAAAATATATGTGCTTTTGTTGTCCATTTTACAGATAAGGATTTGGAGCCACAGAAAGATTAAGCAATTTCCCAGTTCTGCCTTTTTTTTTTTTGAGATCATGTCTCACTTTGTCACCAGGCTAGAGTACAGAGGCACGATCTCAATCTCCGCTCACTGCAACCTCTGCCTCCTGAGTTCAAGCAATTCTCCTGCCTCAGCCTCCCAAGTAGCTGGGATTACAGGTGCCTGCCACCGTGCCCAGCTAATTTTCATATTTTTAATAGAGATGGGGTTTGACCATGTTGGCCAGGCTGGTCTCGAACTTCTGACCTCAGGTGATCTACCTGCCTCGGCCTCCCAAAGTGCTGGGATTACAAGTGTGAGCCACCGTGCCCAGCGCTGGCCTTTCTTAATCCAGAATGTAAACCCAGGCCGTAGAACCTACAGCCTACATTTTTAATCACCATGCAGCCTGTAAAAAAACATTGACCTAGAGCAGTGGTTCCCAATTGGAACCAATTTTGCCTCCCAGGACACATCTGGCAATGCCTGGAGATATATTTGTCACAACTGGTGTGTGTTGGGGGTGCTAAACTTCTACAACAGAGAACAATCTGGCCCCAAATATCTCTAGTGCCAAGGTTGAGAAATGGTGGCTGACAGTCATGGTTTTCAGCGCCAGCTGCATGATGAAATCACCTACAGAGATGTTCAAAATCCTACTCCCCAGACACATTAAGTCAGAATCCCAAGGAATGGAATTCAGATGTCAGTATTTTTTAAGTTCCCCAGGGGACCCCAAGGCTGAGAACCTCGGGCCTAAAAGAGGCTCCTCTCTCTTTGACTACCATGTCCAGCAGTGATACATGGGAAATGCACGGAGGCCTAACGGTCATTTTGGGCCCGAGTGCCTATGCAGTTACCAATCTATGTTTTTCTCCCTGGCACCTTGGTAACCCACCACTATTTTTTTTTTTTTTTTTTTTTTGAGATGGAGTCTCATTCTGTCGCCCAAGTTGGAGTGCATGCAGTGGTGCGATCAATGCAACCTCCTCCTCCTGGGTTCAAGCAATTCTCCTGCCCCAGCCTCCCGAGTAGCTGGGATTACAGGCACACACCACCACACCTGGCTAATTTTTGTATTTTTAGTAGAGATGGGGTTTTGCCATGTTGGCTCAGGCTGGTCTCAAACTCAAGACCTCAGGTGATCCACCCACCTTGGCTTCCCAAAGTGCTGGGATTACAGGCGTAAGCCACTGCGCCCGGCCTACCTACCACTCTTATTCAGAAAAATGCTCTCGGGGGCTTTTTCTAGTCAGTAAGGAATCCTAGTTCTCAACCCCAGCAACCCACCACTCACTCACACAGCACAGACTTGAGGAAAAAGAATGGCCGACTTTAATCAGTCTGTAAGGAAATAAACATCTTTAGAGGCCGTGTGGGGGTGGGGGAGCCCTGCAGCAGAGGAGGCATGCCACTTCAAGCACAGCTGAAGCAGAGAAACCTCTCAGAGAAACCACTAGAAGGGTGGACTGAGGGGGAAGTGGGACTTAACAGTCAGCTTTCCCTGACTGGGCAAAAGGGAGCAGTTGCGGTATTAGAAGTGGTTCCTGAGCCCACCACAGCAGCCAGCTCCAGCCAGGCAGCGGGATGGGCTCCCACGCCCCATGGCAGGCCCGTGTGCACCACAGGGCAGCCCCCTCCCTTCTTGGTCCTCTTCTATCCTCCTGCCTTACAAGAGAAACACGTCCCTGAGCACACATGGCCCAGCCTTTGCCCAAGCTGAGCCAGACAGCTAAGCAGAGATTTTGACCACAGTGATGCTCCTGGCTCAGCCCCAGGAGCTCCCTGCTGCCATGTTTTCCAGGCTGCACTAGAGGAAGGCAGTGGAGCAGGATGCTGGTAAAACTAGCTCCTGGCCGAGTGGGGTGGCTCACGCCTGTATTCCCAGCACTTTGGGAGACCAAGGCAGGCAGATCACTTGAGGTCAGGAGTTCGAGACCAGCCTGGCCAACGTGGTGAAACCCTGTCTCTACTAAATAATACAAAAATTAGGCTGGCCACAGTGGCTCATGCCTGTAATCCCAGCACTCTGGGAGGCTGAGGCGGGCTGATCACCTAAGGTCAGGGGTTTGAGACTAGCCTGGCCAACGTGATGAAACCTTGTCTCTACTAAAAATACAAAAAGAAGCCAGGCATGGTGGCACGCTCCTGTAATCCCAGCTACTCGGGAGGCTGAGGCAGGAGAATTGCTTGAACCCGGGTGGCGGTTTCGGTGAGCCTAGATTGCACCACTGCACTCCAGCCTGAGCAACAGATCCATTTTTTTGGGCAACATCTCAAAAAAAAAAACCAACTATGAAATCCTTAAAAAAAAAAAAAAAAAAAAAACTGGCTCCTCCCCCAGGCTGCCAGCAGCGTCCTCAGAGGGGTGACCTTGCCACAGTTCTCACACCATCTTAACATCCAGGGTTTGGGCCTGTGACAGGTTCTGGCGCTGGGCCTTGACCATGTGCAGGCGTCTCCCATGCAGCGTGAACTGGGACCAGGTGAAGAGCTGCAGCAGAGCACAGGTGATGGGCACCAGCACCAGCAGGTAGAAGCAGCCCTGGCGGAGCATCGGGGCCTGTGCAGGGGCCGGAGCTGGGGGCTCTGGCCAGGGATAGGCACTCCCCACAGGGGTTATGAGGGACTGCTGGAAGAGGTCATGACCTAGGACAAGAGAGCACAGAAAGACCATGGTCAGCCCATTGCCCTCCAAGCCTTCGTGCCCTCCAAGTCCATGGTGTAACATCTCAGACACCACATGGACATGTCCAGACCACAACTCCTGATTCCTCCAAACCCGCTCCTCTCCTATTCTTCCCATCTCAGTGACGGGCACCACCACCTACCCAATAACTCAGGCCCAAAACCTCAAAGTCCTCCTCAGTTCCCTGGTTTGTTTCACGCCATCACTCCCCAACACCCAATCCTTCATCTCCCCCCAACTCCAAAATGTATCCCACCTGCCACCACCCTGGCCCAAGTCTCCATGGCCTCTGCCACAGTCTCCCAAAGATCTCCCTGCTGTCCCCATTCTGGCCTCCCTATGATCTGCTGTCCATATGGCAGCCAGAGTGAACTTTTTTTTTTTTTTGAGAGATGGAGTCTCGCTCTGTCGCCTAGGCTGGAGTGAAGTAGCATGATCTCCGCTCACTGCAACCTCCGCCTCCCAGGTTCAAGCGATTCTCCTGCCTCAGCTTCCCAAATAGCTGGGACTACAGGCATGCGCCACCACACCCAGCTAATTTTTGTATTTTTTAGTAGAGATGGGGGTTTCGCTATATGTTGACCAAGCTGGTTTCAAACTCCTGACCTCAGGTGATCTGCCCTCCTCAGCCTCCCAAAGTGCTGGGATTACAGGTGTGAGCCACCTCACCCAGCCCAGAGTGAATTTTATTAAAAAGTCAATCACACCATGTCACTTCCCTGTTTAAAACCCTCCCTGGCCGGGCGTGGTGGCTCATGCCTGTAATCCCAGCACTTTGGGAGGCCGAGGTGGGTGGATCACCTGAGCTCAGGAGTTTGAGACCAGCCTGGGCAACCTGGCAAAACCCTATCTCTACATAAAATACAAAAAGTTACCCAGGCATGGTGGCATACGCCTGTGGTCCCAACTACTTGGGAGGCTGAGGTGGCAGGCTCACTTGAACCTGGGAGGTCGAGGCTGCAGTGAGCCAAGATCGTGCCACTGCACTCCAGCCTGGGTGACAGGGAGACCCTATCTCAAAAAATAAATAAATAAATAAATAAATAAATAAAAATGAAACCCTCCCAACAGCTTGCTTCCAACACTGCCCTGATCAACAAAGTCCTCTTCACTTTTCCAGCCACATCTCCTAATCACCCCTGACACCCTGGGCCTTTGCGCCTGCTGTTCCCTCTGCCTGCGATTCACTGAGACCTTTTCTAGACATATCCTTGCCACTCAGCTCACATTCTGAGGGGCACCTTCTCGGAGAGACCTTCCCTGATGACACTACATAGCTTCTTGGTTATGCCGTCCCACATCACCCTAATTTCACCATAACACTATCACTGCCTGATAATGTCTTGTTTGGCTGTTTATTGCCAACCCCACCCCACCCCTGACTAGAATACAAGCTCCGTGGTGGCAAAGACCTTGTCTGTCTTATTCATGGTTAGCTCCCTGGCACCCAGAGCAGGACCTGCAGAGAAGGGATTCCGTACATATTTGTTGAATGAATGAATAAATGAATGAACTAAAAAAGCATGGCAGAATCGGTGACCCAGTGACTCTAGCCATGTTGAGGGGACGCCAGTTGCCACCTTCCCTCACTGGACCCAGAGTCCAGGCTTGCCAGCCAGTGTGCCAGGTAAGCTGTGCCCCCTGGAGCCTTAAGAGCCCTTGCCTGCCACCAGGCCCTCACCTGTGTAGAAACAGAGCAGCCAGGTGCCCAGCAGCGGGGCAAAGGTCTGGCCTGGCTTGGTAACCAGGGCAACCATGCCAAAGAGGAGTGCCGAGGCTGCCTGCTTGCGGTGGTTCAGCACCAGGTCCTCGTCTACCAGGTCAGTGACCACCAAGGTCAGCAGCTTACAGGTGCCCTCAGTGAAGACGCGGTTGCTGCAGTAGAGGGAGAGAGCAGGCAGGAATGAAGGCGTGGGATGGAGGTGTTGTGGGGAGCGTGGGCAGGGGCATACCTGGCAATGAAGAGGCACAGCAGGCTGAGGTGGTCCGGGCCGGCCAACAACATGAGCAGGCTAAGGCCTAGCTTGAGCAGGAAGAGCCCCCGCACCACCGCGTAGACGCCCCAGCGCCGGCACAGAGACAGGAAGTAGAGGTTGTTGAGATGGGGAGCGACATAGGAGAGGCCTGGGGAGGGAGACGGGGCGCCACCTTGTCAAGGGCACTGCTGCAGTGCCAGTGAGCGCCATCAACTTCACGGCCGACTGCATTCCTGTACACTAGCGATGCACTGGGCTCTGTGCTAAGAGCTTCACTGTCTTAGTTCATCCTCACAGCCCCTTAAGGTGAGTACTATTATCATCCCCACTTTACGGGTGAGAAAGAGAGGCCCAAAAAGATGAACTAACCCACTCGAGGCTGCCCACCAGATGAGCACAGAGTCAAGACTCACACCCAGGCCCATCAGATGATACTCCTCTGTGTTAACCAGCCACTGCACACCCTCAGGTTGCCACCATCTCCAAGAGGACCAACACCAGCACAGCCTCCGCCCCCCCAACCCCCACCACACCCTGCCCCCCCTGCCCACTGCACCCGGCAGCACTTGGTGTCTTAAAAAGATTGTCCCTGGCTGGGCGCAGTGGCTCACACCTGTAATCCCAGTACTTTGGGAGGCAGAGGCAGGTGGATCACAGGGTCGGGAAATGGAGACCATCCCGGCTAATACGGTGAAACCCCATCTCTACTAAAAATACAGGTCTCTCTCCTTCCAGCCTGCATGAAGCACCCAAGGCCCCCACTCACCCAACAGGATGGAGCCTGTGGAAAGGGAGATATGGTCGGACAACAGATGCTCCAGGAAGAGAGGGAAGAAGTTGCTGTTGAAGTGGCAGTGGAAGACCTGCAACCCAACAGGGACAGTGAGAAGGCTTCCAGGGGGAGGGGAGCTGACAAGGCCAGAAGCCAACAGGGGAGCACACCCCCCCCCACCCCCCATCCTCAGAGCAGCAAGAGCGAAAGCAGGCCTTTTTCCCCATGTCCCTAAACACAGAACATGCCAGAACACAACCTAAAACCACATTCCTGGTGCTATCTAACTTTGCTAAAAAGTTAGAAGCCATGGCAAAATAGTATTGGAGCAATTAAAAGCTTTTTCTTTTTAATTGAAAACACATTAGTGAGGCTGGGCACAGGGGCTTACACTTGTAATCCTAGCACCTTAGCACTTTGGGAGGCCAAGGCAGGCAGATCACTTAAGGCCAGGAGTTTGAGATCAGCCTGGCCAACATGGCGAAACCCCGTCTCTACTAAAAATATAAAAAATTAGTCGGGTGTTGTGTTGCATGCCTATAATCCCAGCTACCCAGGAAGCTGAGGTGGGAGAATCATTTGAACCCAGGAGGCAGAGGTTGCAGTGAGCCTAGATCATGCCACTACACTCCAGCCTGGGCAACAAAGTGAGAAGAAAAAAAAAAAAAAAAAGAAAACACATTAGTGAAACTAATTTCATAACATGAAAACAGTTTATTTCTAAGTTCAGCTAGTTTATATACTACATGTTTTAGGTACAGCACTTGGCTCTTCTTTTTTTAGAGATGGAGGCTTTCTCTGCCACCCAGGCTGGAGTGCAGTGGTGCAATCATAACTCACTGCAGCCTCGAACTCCTGGGCTCAAGCGGTCTTTCCACCTTGGTATCCCAAAGTGCTGGGATTACAGGCATGAGCCACCGCATCTGGCAGCGCTTGGTGTCTTAAAAAGATTGTTAGAGGGTCCCCAAAGGGGGCATCTCTGTCTCATATCCTCACTTTACAGGAGAGGACAGGGCTACCCAGAGAGCCTGAGACCTGCCTAAGATCATATAAGGAGGGAAAAGCTCAGAGGGAGCTAGAATCCAGGCCTCCTGACTACTCAACCTCCATTCCTGCCATCGAATTGCCCAGCAGACCTCCTGGGTGGCCCAGAACTCAGTTCCCAGTTCTTTTTTTTTTTTTCTTTGAGAAGGAGTCTCACTCTGTTGCCCAGACTGGAGTACAGTGGTGCCATCTTAGCTCACTGCAACCTCCGCCTTCCGGATTCAAGTGATTCTCCTGCCTCAGCCTCCCAAGTAGCTGGAATTATAGATATGCTGGAATTACACCATGCCCAGCTAATTTTTGTATTTTTATGGGGTTTCACCATGTTAGCCAGGCTGGTCTCGAACTCCTGTCCTCAAGTGATCCACCCACCTCAGCCTCCCAAAGTGCTGGGACTACAGGCATGAGCCACCATGCCTGGCCGAATTCCCAGCTCTTAAGGAGTCTGTCCCCTTGAGTGAAGTCCAGCCCAGCTGTAAAGGGGCCGGGAGCTGCTCCCCATACCTGCACCAGGTCCATGCTCACGAACCACAGGAAGTTCCGATGGCGTGCCAGCTGCCGGAGATACTGGCCCAAGGTGATGCTGTCTGCCTCCTCACTGCCCACAAGCAGCTCCTCTCCACACAGGCTATGGGGCAGAAGGGAGTGGAGAACTGCCTGGGGCTGGCCAGAGTTATCCCCCAACACATCCCAGGGCAGCCCCCATCAGCCGGGGACCCAGCACCGAAATCAGACTTAGAAGGTTGCTGGTGAGGACCTGAAGAGCCGGGTCTGGCCACTCACCCGCTATTCACAGCCAGGCCTGAGCACCCTGGGTCCTTTCGGGCCACCTCAACCCGCCGCCTCAGCAGCTGTGTGGCCCCCAGAAAGCCCAGCCCAGAGCTAACAGCCAGTGTCACGCAGAAAGCGCGGAAGGAGGAGAAATCCTCCTTGTTCCAAAAGGCATAGGATGCAAAGACAGAGAGGGAGCCGGCCGCGCTGAAGAGGGAGCAGTAGAAGTTGAGGTGGGTGCGGTCGTGGGCTGAGAGGGCCAGGTCGGCCAGCAAGGCGTGGTGGTGCAGGTCCACGAGTGTCAGGAAGCCATCATAGAGGCACAGGCACAGCAAGAACTGCAGGCCAGCTGGGGCCCAGGGCACCCAGAACGCCAGGAACGACAGCGCCAGCAGCGGCCCATGCCAGCCCAGGGCCTGCACCCGGGCCAGCACCACGGCCTTTGAGGACAGCCCAGCGCCTGACCTGCTGGGGAAAGGAGAGTTGTTGGGAGATGCCCTGTCAGACTTGGCAGGCTAAAGTTCCCCTTGCCCAGGCATCAGGGGAAGGATGGAGGCCCAGGGTGTGGGACTCACAACAGGGTGGTCCCACTGTCCCCTAAGTCCCCAGTCTGCAATTTAGGAAGCACAACTCACCAGCGGGTACATTCCCTCCTCTGCCCCAATTTCCACCCCCTTATTAGCCTGTCAGGCTGATGGCCAAAGGGTATGGGATGCCCACTTCTCAAGGTTGGGGGTGATGATGGGCTCAAGCAGGGATGGGTCAAAGGAATCTTCCAGAAGCAGCAGAGGGTGTTTGCAGTCCACAGTCCAGAGGGGCCAGCCAAGCCAAGCCAGGGTAGATCTCTTCCCCTGCCGAGCCAGGCAAGTGTACGTCCAAGGCCACCTCTCCAACCAAACAGAGCACCCTGGACCCCAGTAAGGGAAGAGGCATGGGCAACACTGAAATAGTCTCCCCTTCCTTCCCCACCCCAAACACAGGCAGGGGTCCTCCCTCCTGGGTAGCAGTAGAGTGGGACTGAACCAATTACGAGCTATTCCCAATACACCAACCGGGGCTGGGAGCTGAGGAACTGCCGGTCACTGAGCCAACCGAAGAGGGGGTCATTGAGGCTGTTCCAGAGGAGAAACACCGTCTGCAGGCAGAGGGGAGACAGGCAGGTGGGCTCTAGACAGCCTCCTCTCCAGGGCTCCTCCCACCCCAGCCTGCTCACCACCCCTCAAAGATGGCCCCAGCTTTCCTACCTGCAAACCTTTGCTCATGTCAGTTCCTCTGCTAAAACCCACTCTGGCCGGGCGCGGTGGCTCACACCTGTAATCCCAGCACTTTGGGAAGCCAAGGCGGGTGGATCACCTGAGGTCAGGAGTTTGAGACCAGCCTGGCAACATGGCGAAACCCCGTCTCTACTAAAAATACAAAAATTAGCCGGGCATGGTGGTGGGCGCTTGTAATCCCATCTACTCATGAGGTTGAGACAGGAGAATCACTTGAACCAGGAAGGCAGAGGTTGCAGTGAGCTGAGATTGTGCCATTGCACTCCAGCCTGTGAGACAAAAGTGAAACTCCATCTCAAAAAAAAAACAAAAAACCTACTCTGCCAGTCAAACCACTGCCCCATTCAAACTGCCACCCATCCAGGGCCCAGCTGGTAAATGTATGCAGCTGATAAATTCATATATGTGAACCTATTATATATATGAGTACACAGAACAGCAACTATGTAAGACAGTGGCCAGGAAAGCCAGTCTAGTCCCCACCGAGGAGGAGTCATCAAGGCCTCCACAGCTTTTCTTGATGAGTCCTGGTGAACAACCTGGACTGCCCATGCCTCTGACTGGGTGGGACCTGGCACCTGCAATCTGCCCAGCAGTCTGGGCAGCCTCTAGTCTCCACCCCACCCCCTCCTCCATGTTGGCCACCCAGCGCTGGCCCTACCTCTCCAACCCAGAAGGCCATTTTGTTGATCTTGTACACTGAGACAAAGGTGTCCACATAGTAGAGCAGGAAGACATTGTGCAGGATGGTGGTGAACAGAGCCAGGGAGCCATAGACCACAGCCGTGGGCAGACCCAGCAACCAGGCCTGGGGCCGACCCAGCCCCATGGCTGCAGCCCCAGCCTTAGCCCCAGGAGCACCAGGGAGGGCTCATGGCCACAGGCGGTCTTGCCATCCTCATCCCTGGGGAATAAGGAACCAGTGAGCAACAGGGATCAGAGCCAGCTCTGCTCTTAACCCCCAGACCTCTGAATCATTTAAAAACTCATTTCCAACAGGAGAGAGTTTGTACTTACAACAGCGCTGGGAATTATGAATGAAGCACAATGGAAACAGTGCTGAGCTAGACACCACTAATCTGGGAGTGACTCGAGGAAACAGAGAGCCTGTGGGAAGAGACGGCAGACACCCAGCAAGTGCTGAGCCAGGTCGCGTGCCAGGGCTGGATGCTCGACGTCTTTTTTTTTTTTTGAGACGGAGTCTCGCTCTGTCGCCCAGGCTGGAGTGCAGTAGCGCTATCTCCGCTCACTGTAAGCTCCACCTCCCAGATTCACGCCATTCTCCTGCCTCAGCCTCCCAAGTAGCTGGGACCACAGGCACCCGCCACCACGCCCAGCAAATTTTTTATATTTTTAGTAGAGACGGGGTTTCACCAGGATGGTCTCGATCTCCTGACCTTGTGATCCACCCACCTCGGCCTCCCAAAGTGCTGGGATTACAGGCGTGAGCCACTGCTCCCGGCCTCAGTGTCTTCTTAAATTGCACTGTGTGACTTTAATGGTCTAGACGGGACAACCCTGAGCTTGGGCACACAATGCACTTACAGTAAAACGTCAGGCAGTTACCCAACCCAGGCCTTAGCTTCCTCTTCTGCAAAAGGTAAAGGAGATTGTTATGCCTATTTTGCAAATCATAAGGATTAAACAACGTAACTCACAGAAAGCACTCACTGTTGGTATTAATGAGGAAGACGGGAAGGGAAGTGCCAGAAACGGAAGGACGTGGTCCCTTTAAATGATATGGAAGCAGGGAAGGGAAGTACTGGGTAGAGGAGGGCATGGTCCCTGGCTAGGGCTCCACCCTTGGGCCCGACCTAGGTGAGGACAGGCATTTTTTTTTTTCCTGCCCAAATGTTGCATTTCCCAAGACCACCCCGGCCCAAGCCACGCCCCCATCCTGTGCTTATAAAAACCCTGAGACCCAGCCAGGTGCCGGGGCTCACGCCTGTAATCCCAGCACTTTGGGAGGCCGAGGTGGGTGGATCACCTGAGGTCAGGAGTTCGAGACCAGCCTGGCCAACACGGTGAAACCTCATCTCTACTAAAAATACAAAAAATTAGCCGGGTGTGGTGGCACATGCCTGTAATCCCAGCTACTAGGGAGGCTGAGGGAGGAGAATTGCTTGAACCCGGGAGGTAAAGGCTGCAGTGAGCCAAGATTGCACCAGTGCACACTAGCCTCGGCACCAAGAGCGAAACTCAGTCTCAAAAAGAAAAAAAGAAGAAGCACTCTAAGCCTGCAAGTCCCCACCACCACCCCTGTGGGCCACAGTGATCCTATCTTGTCCCAAGGCAGGAGGATGGCCTTTCCCTGAGGCCCTTGAACCCCCTGAAGAAAATGCATTTCTTTTTTTCCTCAAAGCTTTATTCAAGTCTAATTGACAAACACTAAACTGCACAGTTTTCAAAGCATGCAAGCTGATAAGCTTTACCATATGCATGTACTTGTGAAATCATAACCACAAACAAGATAATGAACACATCCATCACCCTACATGCCCTCGACACTGCTTTTCTGAGTAACATATGTTAAAAAGACATATGGGGCTGGGCGGAGTGCCTCACACCTGTAATCCCAGCACTTTGGGAGGCCAAGGTGGGCAGATCACTTGAGGCCAAGAATTTGAGACCAGTCTGGCCAACATGGCAAAACCCCGTCTCTACTAAAAATACAAAAATCAGCCGGCATGGTGGCGGGCGCCTGTAATCCCAGCTACTCGGGAACTGAGGCAGGAGAATCGCTTGAACCCCAGAGGTGGAGGTTACAGTGAGCCCAGATCACGCCACTGCACTCCAGCCTGGGCAACAGAGCGAGACTCTACCTCAAAAAGAAATACAAATAAATTTTTTTAAATGGTGAGCATTAAAGCTTTACATATCATTACTATCCAACCTCTCAGCCCTTCCCTAAAATGGAGAGGCCCCATGCCCGCCACACAGGGATGAGATGGGAATTAAATGAGATGCCCTCTAAAGGTGCTTGGGGCTATAAAGCACAATGTCCACCTCTGTTACTATCCTTAGCAGGGTCACTTACTCCAATTCCTCCAGGGCTTTCAGAACTCTCCTGCCTTTGTCAAGATGGAGTGAAGGCTCCCCATGCCTACCCAGATGCCCAGTGATTTGTCCTTGTTGCTGGAGAAGGTGAGCCCTGAACACAAGGTCCCCAGCCTCCCCCAGCCACCTCCCTGCACCCACACTGCGTAGAAGAAAACCTCAAAGGTTAATGAGATGGAACAGGTATGACTTCTGCCATCAGCAGGGCCTGGGTTCAAATCCCAACTGTACTTCCTACTAAGAGTGTAACCTCAGGCAATTCAACCCTTCTGGCCTGGAGTTTCCTCATCTATAAAATGGGGTAATAATGCTTATTATTTTTTTTTTTTGAGGTGGAGTCTTGCTCTGTTGCCCAGGCTGGAGTGTAATGGCGCAATCTTGGCTCACTGCAACCTCCGCCTCCCAGGTTCAAGCAATTCTCTCACCTCAGCCTCCTGAGTAGCTGGGATTACAAGCACCTGCCACCATGCCCGGCTAATTTTTGTATTTTTAGTAGAGATGGGGGTTTCACCATGTTGCCCAGGCTGGTCTTGAACTCCTGACCTCAGGTGATCTACCCACCTCAGCCTCCCAAAGTGCTGGGATTACAGGTGTGAGCCACCGCGCCCGGCCAATAATGCCTATCTTTACAGCGGTATAGAAAGGATTAAACAAATGTCCAGGAAGCACAGAGCACTGTGCTGTCACACAGAAGATGCTCAGAAACTAGCTTTTTATTGGGCTCACCTAGATCAGGGTAGGAGCAGGGGAATATCCTTGTAATTGGGCTCCTTCCTCAGGTAAGGGAATTTGAAAAGATGGGTCACACGAGGAAATGTCAGAAGATGGGGGCCTGCAAGGAGCAGGAACACATACAATGTTTGAGAATGCCAAAGACAAACTGCCCCTGGCCCCCTGTAGACCTGTGCCAACTGCAACTTGTCCAGGAAAACAGCCACCCTGGAGAGGAAGCTAAGGCAGGAGTGTGCAGGGTTACTCTTTTAATGGTTTCTCTCCCAGATTCCACTCCTCCATCAGGAGACAGCCTTCCCCCACTTGCCCTCCCCACCCTCAATCCGCCCCAGCAGAGAACAGCAGCCCCACCTCTCCCAGGGAAGAACAGCTTGGAGCCCACACCAGCCTCCTTGCATAAGCTGGTGAGAAATCCTGTAACCTGCAACCAACTCCACCCACCTCCCTGGCACCTTCCAAGACCCCTCCTCATGGTCCCAGCTGGTGGCCTTGAGCCAGCCACTCCCTCTCCCTGAGCCTCAGACTCCTCGCCCACAAAGTGGGGATGTTAATGTCAACCTCTTAGATGGCTGTGGGCTGAAATGCAAAAGGAATTTAAAGCCAAGTGCCTGCTACATGGAAGACCCTCAATACACAGCAGCTATTTCTTTTTTTAAGATGGAGTCTCGCTCCGTTGCCCAGGCTGGAGTGCAATGGCTCAATCTCAGCTCACTGCAACCTCCACCTCCCGGGTTCCAGCGATTCTCCTTCCTCAGTCTCCTCAGTAGCTGGGATTACAGGCACCTGCCACCATACCCAGCTAATTTTTTTTTCTTTTTATAGAGATGGAGTCTTGCTCTGTTGCCCAGGCTGGAGTGCAGTGGCACAATCTAGGCTCACTGCAACCTCTGCCTCCTGGGTTCAAGCCATTCTCCTGCCTCAGCCTCCTGAGTAGCTGGGATTACAGGCGCCCGCCACCGCACTCGGCAAAATTTTTTTTGTATATTTAGTAGAGACGGGGGTTTCACCATATTGGTCAAGCTGGTCTCGAACTCCTGACCTCGTGATCTGCCTGCCTCGGCCTCCCAAAGTACTGGGATTACAGCCATGAGCCTCCACACCCGGCCTAATTTTTGTATTTTTCGTAGAACTGGGGTTTCACCATATTGGCCAGGCTGGTCTCGAACTCCTGACCTCAAGTGATCTGCCTGCCTCAGCCTCCCAAAGTGTTGGGATTACAGGTGTGAGCCACTATGCCTGGCCCACAGTAGCCATTTTCTTTTTCTTTTTCTTTTTCTTTTTTTAAGACAGAGTCTCGATCTGTTGCCCAGGCTGGAGTGCAGTGGCACAATCTCGGCTTACTGCAACTTCTGCCTCCCAGGTTCAAGCAATTCTCCTGCTTCAGCCACCTGAGTAGCTGGGATTACAGGCATGTGCCACCACGCCCAGCTAATTTTTGTATTTTTAGTAGAGACAGGGTTTCACCATGTTGGTCAGGTTAGTCTTGAACTCCTGACCTCGTGATCCGCCCACCTCGGCCTCCCAAACTGCTGGGATTACAGGCATGAGCCACTGCACCCGGCCCACAGTAGCCATTTTCTTTCTATTTCTTTGAAGTTTGGTTTCATGATTTTTTTTTTTTTTTTTTTTTGAGACAGAGTCTCACTCTGTCGCCCAGGCTAGAGTGCAGTGGTGGGATCTTGGCTCACTGCAACCTCCGCCTCCCAGGTTCAAGAAATTTTCCCAAGGCCGGGCGTGGTGGCTCACGCCTGTAATCCCAGCACTTTGGGAGGCCGAGGCGGGCAGATGACGAGGTCAGGAGATCGAGACCATCCTGGCTAACACGGTGAAACCCCGTCTCTACTAAAAATACAAAAAATTAGCTGGGCTAGGTGGCGGACGCCTGTAGCCCCAGCTACTCGGGAGGCTGAGGCAGGAGAATGGTGTGAACCCCAGGGGGCGGAGCCTGCAGTGAGCCGAGATCGCACCACTGCACTCCAGCCTGGGCGACAGCAAGACTCTGTCTCAAAAAAAAAAAAAAAAAAAGAAATTTTCCTGCCTCAGCCTCTCAAATAGTTGGGATCACAGGCGTGTGCCACCATGCCTGGCTAATTTTTGTATTTTTTGTACAGACGGGGTTTCGCCACGTTGGCCAGGCTGGTCTTGAACTCCTGACCTCAAGTGATCCGCCCGCCTTGGCCTCCTGAAGTGCTGACTCACAGGCGAGAGCCACCGTGTGGTTTCATGATCTTTAAAGATCAGTCACAGCCGGGTGCGGTGGCTCACACCTGTAATCCCAGCACTTTGGGAGGCTGAGGCGGGTGGATCACGAGGTCAGGAGATCGAGACCATCCTGGCTAACATGGTGAAACCTCATCTCTACTAAAAATACAAAAAAAATTAGCCGGGCGCAGGGGCGGGCACCTGTAGTCCCAGCTACTTGGAGGCTGAGGCAGGAGAATGGCGTGAACCCGGGAGGCGGAGCTTGCAGTGAGCCGAGATCGCGGCACTGCACTCCAGCCTGGGCGATAGAGCAAGACTCCGTCTCAAAAAAAAAAAAAAAAAAAGATCAGTCACTAGGTGGGGCGTGGTGGCTCATGCCTGTAATTTTAGCACTTTGGAAGGCCAAGACAGAAGTATCACTTGGGGCCAGAAGTTAGAGACCAGCTGGGGCAACATCAATCAAAAATAAAAATCATTGACCTTTCTGCCAAATCCATGATTGAAATTGTCTTTCCAGCACCCAAGCTTTACGCTTTTTGCCACCCGGAATATCCTAGCCTCTCTTGTCTGCCATCCATCAAATTCCTTTTTAAACGCCACCTCCACACTTTTGTTCATGCTGTTCCTGTCAGCTAAGATACCCTAGGATAACTATATACTATTCCTCTGCCATACAGGGTATGCTTGGCTTCTATATCCATCATCAGACCTCTTACAGCTCTGTTACTATCTGCATTCACGTTTTGTACATGAAGAAACCAAGGCTCTGAAGATTAAATAACAGACAGGCCCAAGTTACAAAGCTAGTAGGTGCTGGAGTCAAGATTCAAAACAGGTTTTGACTAAAACAACAGCTTTCTCACTTCATCATCCCCCCACATCCTACCCCCATCTTATCAAATCCTGCTCATCCACTGTCACGGCTTTCCCAAGCACACCCAATCAGTTGTTCTCTCCCGTTTTCCCCCTTATCAGGCATCCAAATGCCTCCCTTCCCCTCCTCCAGCCCACAGGCTTCTTAAAAGCAGGGCTGATACCGGGCGCGGTGGCTCCCGCCTGTAATCCCAGCCCTTTGGGAGGCCGACGCGGGCGAATCACGAGGTCAGGAGATCGAGATCATCCTGGCTAACACGGTGAAACCTCTACTAAAAATACAAAAATTAGCCAGGCATGGTGGCGGGCACGCCTATTGTACCAGCTTACTCGGGAGGCTGAGGCAGGAGAATAGCGTGAACCCAGGAGGCGGAGCTTGCAGTGAGCCTGAGCCGAGATCGCGCCACTGCACTCCAGCAGCCTGGAGGACAGAGTGAGACTGTCTCTAAAAAAAAAAAAAAAAAAGCAGGGCTGGGTTAGTCCCGCCCTTAATCCCTGCCCTTTGCCTCCACCAGGCTCCTTCAGCGGGCTCAGTCAATCCCTGCTGGGTTGATTGGCCCCTAAAAGGTCAATATGAATATCCTCAGCCCTAGGGAACAGCAGCAGCAGTCATGGGAAAACTGTCATCCTCAGACCCCACTGTGCCCCTCCTAGCTCTGTGTTCTGCTTAACTGTGGGAGTCGGAGAGAAGGGGCAGCCTGGGAGGCTTGATGTGCCTCTCTGAGTAAGACACTAAAGCAAGGCAGCAGGTACAAAGAATAGTGATCATAACAGAGGAACATTTACTAAGCTTTCGCCGGGTGCACAGCACTGTGCTAAGAGACACAGAAACAATCTGGGAAGAGAGCTCAGAGCAGCGAGGGAGAAAGGGGCCACATCAGGAAGGGTTTTGTAAACCTTGTACAAGATTCTATGCTGAGGACAACAGGTGGGGCGCTGGGGTGGGGAAGTGACAGAATCAGATCTGTTTGGAAGAAGCCCTCTAGCAGGTGCCAAAACTCTTCCCCTTCACCCTGTCAGGCCCCTGGGAGGTAAAGACTAGAAAGGGATGGAAGCAGCAGCATCTCCCTGATTTCTGAACCAATCTATGGTGGGTGGGGGAGGTTGATGAATTTAGTAGCGGAAACCAAGAATGTCGAACTGGGCCCCTGGAGTGAGGGGCATCAGACTGTACAAGAGACATTAGTGCAGAGGTAAAAGCTACGAAGAGGCATAATTTGGAGTCAGGAGCCCTGGGTCAGGTGTGAACATTAACTTACTATCTGAGTCTGTTCCTACATCTGTGAAGCAGAGAAAACAATTCCATTCTCTGCCTGTCCTCAGGAATACCAAATGAACAAATGAACATGAAAGGTATAATATGTGCCCTTTTCTCAACAGGCAGCTGACCTCTGAATTGTCTGCTGTGTTTCCTGTTTCACTCTCGGGGTCTTGTCTTCCTGCCGGGTCTAGCAGGGTTTAGCACAGCAGGGTCTAGCACCAGGGTTGGGGGGTGGGGGCCCATCCTCCTCCTCCGGCTGGAAATGAGCTTTCAACTTGTTGAGATGGGGACCTTCTCCCTCTCCCTCCCCCACAGGTCCCTGAAGAGGTGACAGCTTCACCTCAGGACCACCCACCCCTCCCAAGCCACTGAGGAGTTTGGGATCAGCCCAAGGAGCTCTTCATTCAATAGCTGGTGCTGAAACACGTGTAGGGCTGCTCCCCACCGCCTGCACGTTAAAATCACCTGAGGAGCTGTGCAGTAATACCGAGGCCCAGGCCTCACCCAGAACAGTTAAATCGGAATCTCTTCGGGTGGGCCCAGCATCGGTGTTTTTTTAAAGCTCCCCAAGTGCCACCAGGGTTAAATGCCTTTATGCTAATGGAACGGATCCCAGCCTGACCAGTGCATCCCTCGATCCCAGACCACCAGGGAGCTATCTGACCCACTGCATCCCTTTCCTCCAGACCCCCGGAGAGGCTTTCTGCGAGGATTCCACCCTTGCCCCCTTGAACCCCGCTTCTTCCGCCCGGACCACAGAACTCTCCCAGTCCACAATATGATCACCCCGAAGACCCCCGCAGATAGCCCCCATGACTCCCAGAGCGCAAAGCATTCCCCTCCCCCTCGGGTCTGTCGTTTGTGCCAGATCGGCCCCAGCCCAGCCCGCTCCTGCCCGCGAGCCCCGGCCTCTGGCCAGCGTCTCACCGCAATCGTAGCCGGCGAAGCCTAATCCCACTGCTGGCGGGAGCCAGGTGCGAGCCAGTGCGCCTGCGCCCGCTTCTAGGGCTTCTCCAGCCTCTCCCTCCGCCCCCGCCCAGCGATTGGCTCCGCGCGGCCCCGGGACCGCAGCTCCGGCAGGTGACCGCGCCTGAGGCTGCCGCCGCCATGTTTGTCACGGGCGCTTGCCCTTAACAACTAAAATTAAAAGTAGACACTGGCAAATAGGGTCAGGTTGCCTCGATTCCCGACCAGCTCAACCCCTCTCCTTTACCTCCACGATAGCTTAATATCATTTAAGTTCAAACCAACACGTTTTTTTCTAAGCGCTCACCTTCCTTCCCTCCTTGCCTAGTACTCGTTGGGAGAACAAAGAGAGGTCCAGCATCCTCCATTGAGTCTTGTGGTCTGAGCAGATGCACAGCTGCAGCCGACTTGGAGGTGGCAGCGGCTCGATCTGGGACTCCCTGATGCTGAATCATGAGCCCTTCAAGGGTGGACAGGTCCAGGTTGAGCTGTGGGCACCAGGGCTCTAGCCACAGGAGCTAGGGCTGAAGGTGGGGAATAGCCACCATGGCCTGAATGAGCAACCATGCAGCACAACCTCTTTGTATTAATAACGGTAATAATAAAACATAAGGAGTACTGAGTGCTTGCTATGTGCCCTGTACTACATTCAGAACAACACGTGCATTCTCTTGTTGAGTCCTCACATCATTCCTAGGAGGTAGGCGCTTTTATCCACATTTTATACGTGAAGAAACTGCGGTTCAGAGAGATTCAATGACACGCAAACAGCAAGGGCCCAGTCGAGGTGGAACCCGCTATCCTGACTCCCACAACAGGAGTCTTTCCTCTTCCCACACCTGCACAAAATCAAGTTTTGTTTTGCTCAATGTAGGCTGTGGAGGATGTTTTATGTTTTCTCCCAATTGGCCTGTAAGCCTGGATAGGTTTTTGGGCAAACAAACAGCACACATTCCAGCTCTGCCTGGTTCCCCTACCTTGGGACACAGGGCAAAGAGCCTGTGGCCTTTGCCTTATGGGGGACCTGGAACTCAACCCCTAGCTCCACCACTTCTTTGCTAAGGGACTCCTTTATTATTATTATTATTATTATTATTATTATTATTATTATCATCATTTGAAACAGGGTCTTGCTCTGCTGCTCAGGCTAGAGTGCAGTAGTGGCATGATCTCAGCTCACTTAACCTCCACCTCCCTGGCTCAGATGATCCTCTCACCTCAGCCTCCCAAGTTGCTGGGACCACCAGCTCACTCCACCATGCCTGGCTAATTTCTAGAATTATTTGTAGAGATGGAGTCTCACTATGTTACCCAGGCTGGTCTTGAACTCCTGGGTTCAAGGGACCCTCCCGCTTCAGCCTCCCAAAGTGCTGGAATGATAAGCGTGAGTCACTGCACCTGGCTGGGACCCTTCTTTTGTGAGCCTGTTTTATGCTTTACAGGGATCTTTCAGACATTAAATGAGAAACAAGGGTGTAGGAGCTTTGTGAACTGCTCATCCTTATGACCTTCACTGATGGTTGTCAGCTAACTCCCTGCAACAGGAATATTGTCCTCCTCCTCCTAACAACCACAGCAAATGGTCCAATGTAGACGCCTAGTGTCCAGGGGCTAGAGCTTATTCAACCAGTTCCTGGGGAGCCCCCAAGGACGCCATGAACCTTGCCCCTAGAATCCATCTCCCACTACCCTGTCTCATTTCCCTCCTTCCCAATCCCTCTCTTTCAGACACCCTTCACACCTCCCATGTCACCCCAAACCACACATACACGCACACACACACATACACCCATCTCTCTTCTAGACTTAAGACAATTGCCGAAACTCCTCCTGATCCAGAAAACCTCATGAGAAGACAGGTGATCATTTTGTCCCTCTCCTCACCTCTTACCTCTATCTGTGCTTTCCTGGCTGTGAGAACAGAAAACCCAGCATTCAGCCTGGAGTCCAGCACACTGGGATCTCCATACATTTGCTAAAGGAGTCTCTCTGCCTTTCTATCTGTGGCCAGCATGTGCTTTTATTTCAAAGCAAACCCGAGTCTTTACTTAGCCCTCCCTGGGTGTCCAGTGGGGAAATGGAAATGGGGAGGGCTGGCAGGGGCCAGAGCTGGATGTGACCCAGGAGAAAAGACCTTTGGTCCCTCACGGCCAGGCACGGTGGCTCACGCCTGTAATCCCAGCACTTTGGGAGGCTGAGGTGGTCAGATCATGAGGTCAGGAGATCGAGACCATCCTGGCCAACATAGTAAAACCCCATCTCTACTAAAATACAAAAATTAGCTGGGCGTGGTGGCATGTGCCTGTAATCCCAGCTACTCGGGAGGCTGAGGGAGGAGAACTGCTTGATCCAGGGAATGGGAATTTGCAGTGAGCCAAGATCGCACTACTGCACTCCAACCTAGCGACAGAGTGAGACTCCGGCTCAAAAAAAAAAAAAAAAGAAAAACAGAAAAAAGAAAAAAAGAAAAGAACTTTGGTCTCTCATGTTGCACTTAATGCCCCACAGTTACACTCTGAGGCCCCTCAACCCTCTGATTATAAAGACAACGTAGCCAGTTACCTTTTATGTCAGCATCAGGACAGGGCCTTGTGATTCTCTCTGATTTCTCTTTCTCGTTGCCAATCACAGAGCTAACTGGGAGGGGAAATGCAATGAACTAGAGGCCATTATCACCTCCCTAACTCCTTGAGCCATACTGGAGTCCCCAGACCATGAGACAGATACATTATGCACTCTCTGTCTTTGAAATTCTCTCCTCCCTTTACTTCCCACCTCTCTGATCTAGTTTCTGCTATGTTCTCTTCCTACCTAATAATTCCTCCTCAGTCCCCTTCACTGCGGCACTTTCTCCCAGGGCCTCTAAAGGAAAAGGGGGGGGTGTCCCAAGTTTCCATCTTTAATACTCATATACTCGCTCAAACTTTTTTTTTTTTTTTT
>NW_026652278.1:31149076-31170690 GCF_009828535.3 Hylobates moloch
AAAAAAAAAAAAAAAAAAAAAATTAAAGTGCTTATGTAACATTCTAGAGTGGGAGGACTTCAAGACAGTCTGTGAGAAGCCCCATCATAGGTGGGCAAGACCAACATTGTGAGCCTGAGTCTTGAGACAGACTCGGGGTTGAATTTTGCCCTTACTATAGCCAGCTGTGTGAGTTGGGATGAGTTATTTAACCTACATAAGCTCCAGTCACTGAATACACTGGACACCAATTCTGAGGCAAGCAGCTTTTTGCTATGGAAAGCAGGGATAATATCAGTACCCCCTTCCTCGGATCGACATAACTTGCAGTTAGATGCTCCCAGAAAACTCGATTCAGTGTCTGGTGTGCAGGAGTTTCACTCAAATGTGAGGATAACCCAATCCACCTGCAGGCGCTGGGAGGCTGGGGTGTAGTGACTGGGAGCTAAGTGGATTAGAAAGCCATCAGTGATACTTCAGGGAGGGCATCCTTGACCTCAGGCCTTGCCTCTAGGTTGGGGCCACTACGACCAGTACGGCTCACCCAGATGTAGACAGACGCTGGTGGCTCCTGGCCAGCTCAAGGTGTTTCCTTTTGCCTGGTAACCAGAAGGAGTGGCTGAGGCAGGGCATGGAGCGGAGCAACGCAGCTACGAAGTGCGGAGAGGAGCCACGCTCTGGATCCCGCTGGCTCCCCAAGGCTGAGGGAGACAAGTGAGTGGGGAAGTCACTGGGAAGAGCACCCGGGCCGAGGGCTTGAAAAGGCTCCTTATTGTCTGCCGGGAGCCTGAGGCTCTGCCCAACCTTGGGACAAGAGGCAAGGTGGGGAGCTGAATGTCCGATTTGGGATGAATTCCCCCAAAGCCATGAACCGGCGTCCTGGGGAACCGGGCCACAGGGACAGGAGGCGGTTAAGTAGAAAGTCTGTCCGCATACCCCTTCCTCCGCCGCAGGTCTGGATCCAGAGGAACCCCCAGTAAGAACAGCAGCCGCCTGGGGGGCCGACCATGTATGCGTACTGCTGGCCACCGCCCAGACAGGGCGTCTGGCCGCCGCCGCCGCCGCAGCCGCTCACCTGCACCTACCTGGCCGCCCCTCTGCTGCTGCCCCCAGTCCAGGCCCACAGCTTCCGCAGCCGGCCCGGGAGCCTGCACGCGGGCGAGTGGGCAGCCCCACGGGAATACCACTGCTTCTACGGCCCCGCCGCGCCACCCGAGGCCGCGCCGCCCTGGTGGGCCTGCTCTCCGGCCTACGCCGCGGCCCTGCGCCGGCCCTGCGCCGCCTCCGGCATCTCGGGACTGTCGCTGCAGGCGCCCGCGGCGGCGGCCGAGAGCTGGGCGCCGTGGCCCGAGGGCGGGAGCCTGCAAACCGAGTTGCGCTGGGGCCGCGTGGAGCGCGCGCGAGGCCCGCCTCTGCAGCTGCCGGACTTCGTGCGTCGGGAGCTGCGGCGCGCGTACGGCACCTACCCCCGCGCCGACGTGCGCGTCACCCAACGCCGCGGCCAGTTCCTGCTGCAGGCGACGCCGCGCACGCGCGACCCCGACCGCCGCGTGGAGTGGCGGGTGCGGCGCCGGCCGGACAGCGGCTACAGCGGCGACAGCAGCCCAGCCCGGGAAGCCGCGGAGCGCGGCCGCCCCAGGAAGAGCAAGGGCCTGAGCTGAAGCCGCCGCAAGGCCTAGCGGCCGGCCCGCGTGCACGCGCTTGGCTCTTTCCTGCGTCTGCCGCCGCCGCCAGGCAGAAGTGAGCCCTCACCTGCGCGTGGGAGGCGGGCGCGCCGCTCACCTGTCTTTTTGGCTTCTCCCATGACTGCCTGCCCGCTTCCTGCACTTGTTTCTCTTGCCTTATTGCTGGACGGTGGGGGAAGGGCAAGTGTAAGACGGAATCAAGGGCACCTCTGGGTGTTCTGTACCTCTTTTCTTCTTGCACCTTGGGAAGTGGAGGACGTGGGATGGAAGAAGGGCCTGGACCTCCCTCCTTCCTCCTGCCCACCTTCTCCTAAGGAGCTTGCCCTGCAGTAAGCTCCAACTTTCCCTTCCTCTTGTCGCCCACCCCTCTTTCCCACAGCTCCCTTACCCCCGCCTTCCTGCCAAGCCGAGGGGCGACGGTGATCCCCAGCTTAGTAAGAAAAGTAAATAGGCTGGGCGCGGTAGCTCACGCCTGGAATCCCAGCACTGCGGGAGGCCGAGACGGGCGGATCGCTTGAGCCCAGGAGTTGGAGACCAGCCTAGGCAACATGGCGAAACCCTGTCTCTACAAAAAAAATACAAAAGTTAGCCGGTGTGCTGGCACGCGCCTGTAGTCCCACCTACTCGGGAGGCGGAGATGGGAGGATCACCTGAGCCCGAGAGGTCGGGGCTGCAAGGATCCGTGAACGCGCCACTGCACTCCATCCTGGGTGACTGAACCCCTGTCTCAAAAAAAAAACTAAATAAATGAGCGAAGTCAAGTATACACTGCGAGATCGTTGTTATGTTTTGGGGTGGTGTTTCTCCATCCGTTTAATGGGAGTCTTACCGCCCACCCTGGGGTACAAGAAGGTAGGGTGGAGGGGCGTGAAGTTGATCTGGCCCTCTGGAGAAAGCATGTGCCTGATCGCTGGGCCCAGCTACCCTCTTCACCATCTCCCTCCAAGTGTGCAGGCCAGCACCTTCTAACTCTCCTTGGTCCTTTGGCCCACCACCCGCCGAGTTGCTGAGGGCATAAGCTCTATTTTTTTTTTTTTTTTTTTTTGAGACGGAGTCTGGCTCTGACGCCCAGGCTGGAGTGCAGTGGCGCGATCTCGGCTCACTGCAAGCTCCGCCTCTCGGGTTCACGCCATTCTCCTGCCTCAGCCTCTGCGAGTAGCTGGGACTACAGGCGCCCGCCACTACGCCCGGCTAATTTTTTGTATTTTTTAGTGGAGACGGGGTTTCACCGTGGTCTCGATCTCCTGACCTCGTGATCCGCTCGCCTCGGCCTCTCAAAGTGCTGGGATTACAAGCGTGAGCCACCGCGCCCGGCCTCATAAGCTCTATTTTTGAAGTGTGGTAGGCATGACTAGGAAAGGGATGTCTGAGACCTGGGTTTAGGGCTGGCTCTGACATTTTCTACCTGTGTAACTTAAGGCTCTCTGACTCTCAGTTTCATCAGTAAAAGAGGCGTAAAAGTAACCCAGCCTAATTGGAAGTTAAGATGTATGTCTCGGCCGGGCGCCGTGGCTCATGCCTGTAATCCCGGCACTTTGGGAGGCCAAGGCGGGCGGATCACAAGGTCAGGAGATCAAGACCATCCTGGCTAACACGGTGAAACCCCATCTCTACTAAAAATACAAAGAATTTAGCGGGCGAGGTGGTGAGCGCCTGTAGTCCCAGCTACTCGGGAGGCTGAAGCAGGAGAATGGCGTGAACCCGGGAGGCGGAGTTTGCAGTGAGCCGAGATGGCCCCACTGCACTCCAGCCTGGGCCACAGAGCAAGACTCCGTCTCAAAATAAAAAAAAAGATGAATGTCTCTTCTTGTCTTCCAATTCTTGCTAATAATCGTTAATTCTTAATAGGCTGAGGTTTGCAATATTCTAGGAGTTTACCGGAATGTTAGGCCACATAGCCAATTTTAACTAGGATCTAGCCAGATCTGAGGCCCAGCTGTAGAAATTTCTTTTACTGAACTTCCATTTGTAACTGACCAATAGTTACCTGGGTATACACAGGTGAGTTATTGAAGCTGTAGGCCAGCTGACTGGGCACTGCTGTATTTATAAGCTTCTTGGAGAAGTTGTCTCAAACCTCAGCCCTTGGAAAAGGTGTTTTTCCTGAACAGTGGTTTGCTTTTATCTTTTAAGCGCTAAGGATCTCATTACTGATCATATTTTTCTTTTGGTCCTGGTTTCCAAGGAGCTCAGAGTCAAATTTGCTCACTGCAACTGCAACCTCCACCTCCTGGTTCAAGCGATTCTCCTGCCTCAGCCTTCCAAGTAGTTGGGATTATAAGTGTGAGCCACCACGCCCAGCTAATTTTTGTATTTTTAGTAGAGACGGGGTTTTCTCATGATGGCCAGGCTGGTATCAAACTCCTGGCCTCAAGTGATCCGCCCGCCTTGGCCTCTTTAAGTGCTGGGATTACAGGCGTGGCCACCGTGCCCGGCCTGTTTAGTGTCTTTTATATAAAACCTGCATCCTGAACTCTGTTATCCCTAGTTTCACCTTATTTTTCCTTTTTAAAAAATTCTAAAGGCCGGGCGCGGTGGCTCACGCTTGTAATCCCAGCACTTTGGGAGGCCGAGGCGGGCGGATCACGAGGTCAGGAGATCGAGACCATGGTGAAACCCCGTCTCTACTAAAAATACAAAAAATTAGCCAGGCGTGGTGGCGGGCACCTGTAGTCCCAGCTACTCGGAGAGGCTGAGGCAGGAGAATGGCGTGAACCCGGGAGGCGGAGCTTGCAGTGAGCCGAGATTGCGCCACTGCACTCTAGCCTGGGTAATAGAGCGAGACTCTGTCTCAAAAAAAAAAAAAAAATTATAAAACACAAGAAGGTGAGGTGGCATAGTGTGATGGGTCTGCTGTGTGACCTTGGGCGAATTAATGTCCATGAAACAATTTCCCCATCTCAAATGAGGATGATGATACAAAAACCTATCTCATAAGGTCATTGAGAAGATGCCATGACATCTGTGTTTCTACAGTGCACGGAAAGCATTTACCACAGTGCCTGGCATGTATTAAGTGCTAAAATGTTAGTGTTTGTTTGTTTGTTCGTTTTGAGATGGAGTCTCACTCTGTTGCCCAGGCTGGAGTGCAGTAGCACAATCTTGGCTCACTGCAACCTCTGCCTCCTGGGTTCCAGCGATTCTCCTGCCTCAGCCTCCCATGTAGGTGGGACTACAGGCGTGCGCCACCACGCCCGGCTAATTTTTTTTCTTTTTTTTAGATGGAGTCTTGCTCTGTCTCCCAGGCTGGAGTACAGTGGCGTGATCTTGACTCACTGCAACCTCTGCCTCCTGGGTTCACGCGATTCTCTGCCTCAGCCTCCCAAGTAGCTGGGATTACACGCGCATGCCACCATGCCTGGCAAATTTTTTTATATTTTTAGTATAGACAGGGTTTCACCATCTTGGCCAGGCTGGTCTTGAACTCCTGACCTCGTGATCCACCCACCTCAGCCTCCCAAAGTGCTGGGATTACAGGCATGAGCCACCACGCCCAGCCTGTATTTTTTTTTTTTTTTTTTTTTTTAGTAGAGATGGGGTTTCACCATATTGGTCAGGCTGGTCTTGATCTCCGGACCTCGTGATCTGCCTGCCTCGGCCTCCTAGAGCGCTGGGATTACAGGCGTGAGCCACCGCGCCTGGCCAGTGTTTGTTTTAAACATAGTTTGCAATAAAGAAATATGTGATATAGGAAGTTAAAGTCTTTTCTGATTTCCCTCACCCCTTAATGATCATTGAGGTCCAATCTACTATTTTTCTATGCACAAAAAATATATATATGTATTTTAGACGGAGTTTCGCTCTTGTCACCCAGGCTGCTGGAGTGCAATGGCGCCATCTCAGCTCACTGCAATCTCTGCCTCCTGGGTCCAAGCAATTCTCCTACTTCAGCCTCCCAAATACCTGGGATTAGAGGCACATGCCACCATGCCTAGGTAATTTTTTTGTATTTTTAGTGGAGACAGTGTTTCACCATGTTGGTCAAGCTGGTCTTGAACTGCTGACCTCAAGTGATCCACCCGCCTCGGCCTCCCAAAGTGCTAGGATTACAGGCATAAGCCACCATGCCTGGCCGCACATAGTATTAATTATATAAAAAGAGTTGCACTGGCCGGGCGCGGTGGCTCAAGCCTGTAATCCCAGCGCTTTGGGAGGCCGAGGCGGGCGGATCACGAGGTCAGGAGATCGAGACCATCCTCGCTAACACGGTGAAACCCCCGTCTCTACTAAAAATACAAAAAATTAGCCGGACGTGTTGGTGGGCGCCTGTAGTCCCAGCTACTCGGGAGGCTGGGGCAGGAGAATGGCGTGAACCCGGGAGGCGGAGTTTGCAGTGAGCCGAGATCGCGCCACTGCACTCCAGCTTGGGGGACGGAGCAAGACTCTGTCTCGAGAAAAAAAAAAAAAGAGTTGCACTGTTTTGCCTGTCACATTTTATTTATTTTATTTTTTATTTATTTATTTTTTTCTGGAGTCTCGCTCTGTCACCCAGGCTGGAGTGCAGTGGCATGATCTCAGCTCACTGCAAGCTCCGCCTTCTGGGTTCATGCCATTCTCCAGCCTCAGCCTCCCGAGTAGCTGGGACTACAGGTGCCTGCCACCACACCCGGCTAATTTGTTTTCGTATTTTTAGTAGAGATGGGGTTTCACCGTGTTAGCCCGGATGGTCTTGATCTCCTGACCTCGTGATCCACCCACCTCGGCCTCCCAAAGTGTTGGGATTACAAGCGTGAGCCACCCCGCCCAGCCTTTATTTTTATTTATTTATTTTTATTTATTTATTTTTTTTGAGACGGAGTCTCGCTCTGTCACCCAGGGTTGAGTGCAGTGGGGCAATCTCAGTTCACTGCAACCTCCACCTCCGGGGTTCAAGCAATTCTCCTGCCGCAGCCTCCCAAGCAGCTGAGATTATGGGTGTGTGCCACCATGCCTAGCTAATTTTTGTATTTTTAGTAGAGACAGGGTTTCACCATGTTGGCCAAGCTGGTCTGAAACTGCTGACCTCAGGTGATCCACCCACCTCGACCTCCCAAAGTGGCGAGATTACAGGTTGAGCCATTACATCTGGTCTATTTTTATTTTTGATTTAAAAAATAAGTGTCAGAACTTACTTTAGAATAAGATAATCAGGGATGGCTTCTCTGAACAGGTGACATTTAAACTGAGATCTAAAGAATGCAAAGTTAACCATTCAGAGAAGGGTGAGGGGGAAGCCAGGCAGAGGGTATGGTGGGTGCAAAAGCCCTAAAGAGTGAAAGTTATCTTCATTCACTCGACAGGCATTGAGAGCCCAAATATGCCAGTTAGAATTCCAGGTACTGGGGCTACAGCAGAAAACCAAACAAGTCTCTGCCCTCATGGACCTTACATTAGAGGTGTAACAGAGGAGGAGAGACTGACAAGCAAATAGGTGAATATGTGATATAGTGTCAAATAGTGATAATTGATGGGTGCTGTTTTAAATGGGATTGAGGAGGCTTCTCCCAAGAGGTGACTTGAGTATGGCCATAATAAAGACCTTTGCAAGTCATTTGAGTACCTGGGGGAGAAAAGCAGGTATGACCACACTGTTGATGAGTGTCCTTGTCCTGTGAGCAAGCACAGGTGATAAGAGATTAAGCAGAACCTGTGGTGCGATGAAGCCGTATTGATAATTTTGGATTTTATTCTTTTTTGTTTTGTTTTTTGCTTTTTTTTGAGACGGAGTCTCACTCTGTCGCCCAGCCCAGGCTGGGCTGGAGTGCAGTGGCGTGATCTCTCTGCTCAATGCAATCTCCGCCTCTTAGATTCAAGTGATTCTCCTGCCTCAGCCTCCTGAGTAGCCGTAGCTGGGATTACAGGCACTCACCACTATGCCCGGCTAATTTTTTGTATTTTTAGTAGAGATGAGGTTTCACCATGTTGGTCAGGCTGGTCTCAAACTCCTAACCTTATGATCCACCCGCCTCGGCCTCCCAAAGTGCTGGGATTACAGGAGCGAGCCACAGCGCCTGGCCGGATTTTATTATTAGTGGGTGGAGGGTTATGAGCATAGGAGTAATGTTATCAGAATTAAAAATTATTATTATTCTGGCTGCTGTGTGGAAAAGAGACTGTAGAGGGGTCATCATGGAAGTGGGGGGCAGTTAGGCTTTGAAGTACAGTCATGCACCCCGTAATGATGGTTCGCTTGATGACGGAGCGCATATATGATGGTGGTCCCGTAAGATTATAATGCTGCATTTTTTTTTTTTTTGAGACGGAGTCTTGCTCTGTCACCCAGGCTGGAGTGCAGTGGCACAATCTCGGCTCACTGCAAGCTCCGCCTCCCGGGTTCACGCCATTCTCCTGCCTCAGCCTCTCCAATTAGCTGGGACTACAGGCGCCCGCCACCACGCCCGGCTAATTTTTTTGTATTTTTAGTAGAGACGGGGTTTCACCGTGGTCTCGATCTCCTGACCTCGTGATCCGCCCGCCTCGGCCTCCCAAAGTGCTGGGATTACATGCGTGAGCCACCGCGCCCGGCCGATGCTGCATTTTTACTGTAACTTTTCTATGTTTAGATACACAAACACTTACCATTGTGTTCAGTTGTCTTCAGTATTCAGTACAGCCTCAAGCTGTACAGGTTTGTAGCCTAGGAGCAATAGGCTCTACCACATGGCCTAGGTGTGTAGTTGGCTTTACCATCTAGGTTTGTGTAAGTACACTCTAGAATGTTCAGACAATGACAAAATGGCCTAATGATGCACTTCTCAGAATGTATCCCCATCATTAAGCAATACATGACTGTAATCGCTTCTCGGCCTTTTGGCTAAGATCAAGTGTAATACATGACTGTAATACAGGAAATAGAAGAGATGACTTCGTTTTATTTGGAAGCAGTAAGGGTGATGAGAAAAATAAATGTCCTTGAATATGCATCTTTGTTCACATATACAAGTGTTAAATTGTCGAATGTAAAGTCTTTGAGATGGAAATTGAATCACTGAACAATGACAGCTAGTAGCAATAAGAATGACCAAAATCCAGGTCTTTAGTTCTTTTTGTTTGTTTGTTTTTGTTTTTGTTTTTTGGGGACGGAGTCTCACTCTGTCGCCCGGGCTGGAGTGCAATGGCGCAATCTCAGCAGCTCACTGCAACCTCCGCCTTGCAGGTTCAAGCGATTCTCCTGCCTCAGCCTCCTGAGTAGCTGGGATTACAGGCGCCTACAACCATGCCCAACAAATTTTTGTATTTTTAGTAGAGACTGGGTTTCACCATGTTGGCCAGGCTGGTCTCGAACTCCTAACCTCGTGATTGACCCTCCTCGGCCTCCCAAAGTGCTGGGATTACAGGCGTGGGCCACCGCGCCCGGCCACTTCAGGTCTTTAGTTCTAAATTCTATTCCCAACTAAAAGGAACGAGGGTCCTTGGGCAAATGGCTGATTCCAGGTCTGGGGCAGTGAAGGTACATTAGGAGCCTAGAACAACTTATTCCAAAAAATAAAGGACTGCTCAAAAATGTCAAAAGTACAGCCAGGCGCGGTGGCTCACACCTGTAATCCCAGCACTTTGGGAGGCCGAGGCGGGCGGATCACGAGGTCAGGAGATCGAGACCATCCTGGCTAACACGGTGAAACCCCGTCTCTACTGCAAATATAAAAGATTAGCCAGGCATGGTGGCAGGCGCCTGTAGTGCCAGCTACTCGGGAGGCTGAGGCAGGAGGATGGCGTGAACCATCTGATATATGGACCCTCGTTCCTTTTAGTTGGGAATAGAATTTAGAACTAAAGACCTGAAGTGGCCGGGCGCGGTGGCCCACGCCTGTAATCCCAGCACTTTGGGAGGCCGAGGAGGGTCAATCACGAGGTTAGGAGTTCGAGACCAGCCTGGCCAACATGGTGAAACCCAGTCTCTACTAAAAATACAAAAATTTGTTGGGCATGGTTGTAGGCGCCTGTAATCCCAGCTACTCAGGAGGCTGAGGCAGGAGAATCGCTTGAACCTGCAAGGCGGAGCTTGCAGTGAGCCAAGATGGCGCCACTGCACTCCAGCCTGGGTGACAGAGCAAGACTCCGTCTCAAAAAAAAAAAAAAAAAAAAAGTCAAAAGTACAAAGAAACCAGCTTCAAGGGACTTCCACTGGCCAAATCAGGGACAATTTAAGCATCAAAGCGAATAATGACAGTAATTCATTATAACTCACTCAAAAAAATAAGAATCCATAAGTCCATACTAATAATCACTAAATAAATAAATAATGAAGGAAAAACTAATCCTTACAGTAGAAGGAATAATAAAATTAGAAAATTGCCATTCCCAGTGCGGTGGCTCACGCCTGTAATCCCAGCACTTTGGGAGGCAGAGGCGGGCAGATCAGTCACCTGAGGTTGGGAGTTGGAGACCAGCCTGACCAACATGGAGAAACCCTGTCTCTATTAAAAGTACAAAATTAGCCAGGCATGGTGGCACATGCCTGTAATCCCAGCTACTCGGGAGGCTGAGGCAGGAGAATCGCTTGAACCCAGGAGGCAGAGATTGTGGTGAGCTGAGATCGCAGCCATTGCGCTCCAGCAGCCTGGGCAACAAGAGTGAAACTCTTTCTTGGAAAAAAAAAAAAAAGAAAAGAAAAAAAAGCTGGGCGCCATCGCTCACGCCTGTAATCCCAGCACTTTGGGAGGCTGAGGTGGGCAGTTCACCTGAGGTCAGAAGTTCAAGACCAGCCTGATCAACATGGTGAAACTCCATCTCTACTAAATATACAAAAATTAGGCGGGCGTGGTGGCAGGCACCTGTAATCCCAGCTTCTTGGGAGGCTGAGGCAGGAGAATTGCTTGAATCCAGGAGGGAGAGGTTGCAGTGAGCTGCTGAGATCGCGCCATTGCGCTCCAGCCTGGGCAACAAGAGCGAAACTTCTCAAAAAAAAAAAAAAAGAAACGAAAGAAAAGAAAATTGCCATTCCCATCCCAGCCATCATAGTAATAATTGATTCAGGTGATACTAAATTGATTCAGGTCATTCATGGATAATAAAACTAATAAGTACAAATTTGAATAAAAACAGGATATTTATTTAGTTTAGTTTCAAAATATGTTCCAATAAGATATTTATTAATTACAAAGCAAAAAAGAGTAAGCTAGTCGTATAATAGGGAAAACTGGTGTATATCACCTTAACTAAGTTATCAAAGCTGTAGGGTCCCCCAGTGTCTGTCCCCTATTTCTGTGTCTTGACCCAAAGATCAGAGTCCTTTTGACCCCTCTGTGACCCAACATGTTTTACCCTGAAGGCTTGAACCCACACTGGGGTCTTGAACATTTCCTGGCACTGATAAAATTATCTAGGCTGTTGCCAAAACACTGAAAGAAACAAGCCCCAGCCCTGAGCCAAATGCCTTAAAGGCACACATAAACGCTATCCCCTGACCACTTTGCTTGGATATACCTAGGGAGATCACCCCTTTTCTGTTACTGTCTGTCGTGAGGTCTCAAACTACTGAGCTCATGCCATCCTCCTTCCTCAGCCTCCCAAAATGCTAGGATCACAGATGTGATCATTGCTTACCGCAGCCTCGACCTTTTGGGCTCAATTGATCCTCCCTCCTCAGCTTCTCTTTTTTTTGTGTGACAGAGTCTCGCTTTTTCACCCAGGCTGGAGGAGTGCAGTGGCTCAATCTCGGCTCACTGCAAGCTCCGCCCCCGGGGTTCATGCCATTCTCCTGCCTCAGCCTCTCCGAGTAGCTGCGACTACAGGCGCCCGCCACCACGCCCGGCTAATTTTTTTGTATTTTTAGTAGAGACGGGGTTTCACTGTGGTCTCGATCTCCTGACCTCGTGATCCGCCCGCCTCGGCCTCCCAAAGTGCTGGGATTACAAGCGTGAGCCACCGCGCCTGGCCCTCCTCAGCTTCTCTAGTAGCTGGAACTACAGGCATGTGCCACTACACCCAGCTAAGTTTTTATATTTTTAGTAGAGACAGGGTTTCGCCATGTTGCCCAGGTTGGTCTCAAAGGAACTCCTGGACTCAAGTGATCCACTTGCTTTGATCTCCCAAAGTGTTGGGATTACAGGCGTGAGCCACTGCACCAGTGAGCTTTTTTTTTCTTTTGAGACAGAGTCTCTGTCACCCAGGCTAGAGTGCAGTGGCGCGATCTCGGCTCACTGCAACCTCCACCTCCTGGGTTCAAGCAATTCTCCTGCCTCAGCGTGCCGAGTAGCTGGGACTACAGGCGCCCGCCACCACGCCCGTCTAATTTTTGTGTTTTTAGTAGAGACAGGATTTCACCTTGTTGGCCAGGATGGTCTTGATCTCCTGAACTCGTGACCCACCCGCCTCAGCCTCCCAAAGTGCTGGGATTACAGGCGTGAGCCACCACGCCCGGCTGAGCTTATCTTTTAAACCTCTTTTTTACATAGTGCTAACATTAGACAGTATTTACTTTTTCAAAATAATTTATTCATTTTTATTTATTTGTTTTGAGACAGATCTTGCTCTGTCGCCCAGGCTCGAGTGCACTGGTGCAATTACTGCTCCCTGCAGCCTCACACTCTTGGGGTCAAGTGATCCTTCTACCTCAGGCTCCTGAATAGCTGGGAATACAAGCCCTCGCCAATGCACCTGGCTTTTTTTTTTTTTTTTTTTTTTTTTGAGGTGGAGTCTCGCTCTGTCGCCCAGGCTGGAGTGCAGTGGCACCATCTCGGCTCACTGCAAGCTCCACCTACCAGGTTCAAGCCATTCTCTTGCCTCAGCCTCCCGAGTAGCTGGGACTACAGGCGCCTGCCACCACACCCGGCTAATTTTTTGTATTTTTAGTAGAGATGGGGTTCCACCATGTTCGCCAGGATGGTCTTGATCTCCTGACCTTGTGATCCACCCACTTCGGCCTCCCAAAGTGCAGGGATTACAGGCGTGAGCCACTGCGCCCAGCCACACCTGGCTTTGATTTTACTTTTTTTTGAGACGTAGTCTCATTCTGTTGCCCAGGCTGGAGTGCAGTGGCCTGATTTTGGCTCACTGCAATCTCTGCCTCCCAGGTACAAGTGATTCTCTTGCCTCAGCCTCCCAGGTAGCTGGGATTATAGGCACCTGCCACCACGCCTGGCTAATTTTTGTATTTGTATTTTTAGTAGAGACGGGGTTTCGCCATGTGGGCTTGTCTGGTCTCGAACGCCTGACTTCAGGTGATCTGCCCACCTGGGCCTCCCAAATTGCTGAGATTAGAGGCATGAGCCACCACACCCAGCCTGATTTTACTTTTTAATGTTGGAGAATTGTGTGCATGCTGGTGAGCATTCTCAAATCCTTTTTTGAAACAATGCAGGCTTCAAATAAATGATGAGTCCCACTCCAGCATAAGGTGTGTTGTGTATTCACTTCCCTCTCTGTCCTCTTGGGTCCAGAAGTCTTGGGTCTTGAAGTATCTTGGGTCTTGAAGTCTCTCAATGTCCCCCACCTGACGATCTGCATTCTCTTAGTCATTCCTCCCTGGGGCATTCTCTGGAAGTGGCCCTGGACTGCACACAGTTTACCCCTAGCCCCAGCCCCAGTGAGGGAGGAGGGCCCCTGACTGCAGGCGTTTTGAAGGAGGTGCTACCACTCAGAGTCCAGCATCCAATTTCACTCCAGGCCCTGTCGATGTGAGCCCTGGAGGAAGCACAGATGCTTCTTTGTTTGATCTTTTCTTTGAAGTTAACTTAGAAGCTCAGAACTCATAAAACATCTGGGCTTCCAGGGACCTTGCTGTTCATCTGGTTCAATCTCTTCAATTTACATTATGCTGGGAAACCAGAGCCATCAAGAAGGAGTGCTTCACCCGAGCTCAAACTGTAGGCAGTAATCCAGGACTCTTAGCTCCCAGAGGAGCCTGGGCTTCCAAGCCCTGACCTGATGGCCTCCTCCTCCTGGTCCTGCCCCAGCCTTACCTGTCACCCAATCCATTTTGTCAGGACCCCCTCAGTCAACAAGCCCTGACTGACCAATTTCAAGCCCTCCTCCACCCCGCAATGACCTTACCTTTGTCTGGCTCACATTCTACTCAAGGGAATAAAATAGGAATCATAACATCACACACTTATGAGAACTTGCTCTATGCCAGGCACCACGTTAAAGCCCTGAACAGAAACTATCAACACATTTAATTTAATCTTCACAAAACCTTGATGTGGATATAATTATATCCCATGGATGCAATTATCGTTCCCATTTGCAGATGAGAAAACTGAGGGCCATTGAGGTTAACAACTTACCCAAGGCTGTACCCCAAGAATGTCCCTGGGAAATTTGATTGTAATTTTCTTATCTTTTTTTTCTTTTCTTTCTTTCTTTTTCTTTTTCTTTTCTTTTCTTTTTTTTTTTTTTTTTTTTTTGAGAGAGAGACAGGGTCTTGCTCTGTGGCCCAGGCTGGAGTGCAGTGGTATGATCTTGGCTCACTGCCACCTCTGCCTCTCAGGCTCAAGCCATCCTCCCATCTCAGCCTCTTGAGTAACTGAGACTATAGGCATGCACCACCATGCCTGGCTAACTGATTGCAGTCTTAACCTGTAGGTCAAACTGTCTCTTCATACACGAGACAAACTCAACAAAAATGCAAGGAATATTTATTGAACAGCTACTATATGCTGGACACTGGACTAGACCCTACAGGGCTCATGAAGAGGGGTGTGGAGGATCTGTAAGAGATCATATGCACTCTTGGGGAGTTGAGAGAGGCTTCTTGGAAAAGGCATCTGGCTGGGCACAGTGGCTCGTGCCTGTAATCCCAGCACCTTGGAAGGCCAAGGCAGGTGGATCACCTGAGGTCGGGAGTTCAAGAGCAGCCTGGCCAACGTGGTGAAACCCTATCTCTACTAAAAATAAAAAATCAGCCAGGCGTGGTGGTGTGCGCCTATAATCCCAGCTACTTGGGAGGCTGAGACAGGAGAACCACTTGAACCCGGGAAGCAGAGGTTACAGTGAGCCGAGATTGCACCACTACACTCCAGCCTGAGCGACAGAACAAGACTCCGTCTCAAAAAAAAAAAAATTAGCCGAGTGTGTTGGCACATGCCTGTAGTCCCAGCTACTCGGGGAGGCTGAGGCAGGAGAATCACTTAAACCTGGGAGGTGGAGGTTGCAGTGAGCTGATATTGCACCACTGCACTCCAGCCTGGGCCACAGAATGAGACTCTATCCCCCCCAAAAAAAAATAAAAAGGAAAAAAGAAGAAGCATCTGAGAGAGGCTCTGAAGAATGTCCAGGATTCCCACAGACAGTGACAGGCAAGAGGTGTCCCCAGAAGCACTGAGGAAGGACCAGCATGAGAAGTGTGGAGCTGGAGCAGCAGGGGTTCACTAGTGGCAGGTTATGAGCAGAAGGTGATGGAAGATCAGGCGTGAAAGCTAAGTGGAGGCCGTACTATAGAAGACTTTCTGGCAGGGTAAAAAGATTTCGGAGAGCTCCTGACGTCTTTGAGCAAAAGAGTAGCCCGGGTCAAAGTTATTTAAAGGTTTGGCCAGTGGGCAAGATGTGGGCCTGCAGAAGCACCTGGCTGGGAAGTTGGGAGCCTGAACCATCAGCTGCCCCACAGCCTTGGCATTGATATTGTAGCACTGCCGGGCACCAGAACTGAGTCCACAGGGCATTTGCTAGAGCTCACAGCCTATGGAATTCAGTTCTCAGTGCCAGGTGGCCAAAGTTCTTTCAGCCTGGACGCTGCTCTTGCATGTTCTCTTCTGTGAATTGTCTCCCGTTCCCAGGATGAGTAAGTTGAGGCCCAGGATGGATCACATAAGGAACCTGTGTTACCAAGAGATCTCCTATTCCAGGAAGGGTCTGAGCTTGGAGCTGAAAATGGGGGCCCACAGCTAAGGAAATGGACAGGAGTTCCATAAATTCCAACAGGAATTGGAGTAGGTTAAGAAGGGAGGGGGCTCAGGGCTATGGCAGGGATCCATCCCCAGGCCTGGGTACTGCATACTCAGTCCTGTCGCTTCCTGCCCAGATGTGTTCCTGGTGGGGCCTGATGTGGGGCTGGAAGGGTGAGGGGCTGGGGAAAGAGCCAGGACACGCACACTGAGAAGGGCATCTCTCTGCAAACCAAGGGGCTTTCTGAGCTAAAGGGAGTCCCCAAGATATGGATCCCCAAGATAGGAGTCCCAGCCCAGGAGTCCTAGCTCCCCAGAAATCTCCCCAAAACCCTGAATAAAGGTTTGAAGTACCTGGGATAGAGAAGTGGAAAAGAAAGAGTTCCCTGAAGCACACTTTCATTTTCTGGAGAGTTCAGCCGAGGGCTGGGTGTTCCCCTCACTCACATGGCAAAGCTGCAGCCTATCCCAGAGAGGGAAAGCCAAGCCTGCACCTCAGGGGCACCCCATCCCGACCCCTGCTTGAATCCAGAGAAAGGGACCGCCACTTACCCACGAAACCTCCTCTCTCTGGCTCCTGGGGCTGGATCTGCAACGATGTTCTCAGCCGGTGCTCCTTAAATAAGGCCCCCACCCCCGCCCCAGCCGCCTCCCGCCCCCGCCCCATGCTGGCTCTTCTGAGAAAGGAGGAAGGTGTGGGAGGGCCAGGAACCCTGCCCAGAGAGCCCTTTCTAACCTCAAGCCAGAGCGGGACCCCGCCCCCGCCATTCTTTGAAGTCTCCCCTTCCTCACCTTGGTCTCTGAGTTCTTCCCACCCCTTGAGACCAGCCCGCTGGGTTCTCTCTCTCCTCTGCCTGAAAAATCTGCCCTTTATGCCAAATTCAAGTCCAGTTTCTCATTTTGAAGCAGGATGATGGGGAATGGATGTGCTAGGGGAAGCTTCAGCGTAGGTTTCTAGCTTTTCCCACCAGCTAAGGCGATCCAGGCACCCAAACACCAGCTGCAAAATTCACTGGAAGGAATGGCGGTGAAGAGGCATCCCTCTGCCTCCTTTAGCTCTGTGTGGCTTTAAGCAGCACCAAAGGGCAGTGGGGAGTCTGTTCCCATTTTGGGGAGGGAGAGACTGAGACCTGAGGGGAAAGAAAATCAGGGGCTGAAGGTCCGGCCAGCTTCAAAATCCCTCAGGGCAGGGATCCCGGGAGCCCCTACCTTACAGTATGTGTGTGTCCTTGTGTCTGTGGGGGTCCCTCTCCTCAGCCTATCTTCTGTCCTCAACCCTCCAGAACTTGACTCCTGCTGCACAGAGCTGGGACTCCCCAGAGTTTGAGTTGGGAAAGGAGAGACTCCCCCTAAGAAGTCTTTTCCATCCTCCTCCCTTGAAAGCTCAGGAAGTTCTTTCTGATACCTAGTCACATGCAGCTGCCATCCAACAAACAGGGGATACGGAAGAGGGGAAGGCACACAGTCAGAGATGGCTTGCAGGGGTCTTGGGCCAGAACTCAGGGCAGCTCTACTGAGGAAACTTGAAAGTTCCAGGAATGGAGGGTGGTAGGGAGAGAAGAGTCATCAGTATTGTGCAATGGACAGAGGGAAGCAGGAAAGGGGACGGGGGAGGAAAGGGATGGCTGGTCTCTGGAGGACAGGCAGAGGCCTGGGGCTGTGGGCTGCCCATCACCCCCTTCCTAGGGGCTTGCCTGGCCAGAGTTCAAAGTCGCTGTCACCCCACCCCTCATTAACCCTAGTATCACCAGGCTGGAGTGGCAGTGTTTTTATGGGCAATGCGACGCCAAATGTGCCCCTTCCTTCCCTGCTACCTCCCCCAAACAGCCAACATCTTGCTGTCTCTGAGGCCAGAAGAGGAAGGAGCCTGTTGTGAGGACCAGAGGTGGAAGAGAAAGCAATAAGCAGTCATCCCGTTTTCCCCATAGTTTCTTCTTTCTTCTTCCTTCTCCTTTTCTTCTTTTTTTTTTTTTTTTTTTGAGACAGGGTCTTGCTTTGTCACTAGGCTGAAGTGCAGTAGCACAATCACGGCTTACTGCGGACTTGACCTCTGGGGCTCAAATGATCCTTCTACCTCAGTCTCTGGAGTAGCTGGGACTACTGGCGTGTGTCACCATGCCCAGATAATTTTTTATTTTTTAAATTTTTTGTAGAGACGAGGTTTTGCCATGTTGCCCAGGCTGGTCTCAAATTCCCGGGCTCAAGCGATCCTCCTACCTCAGCCTTGCAAAGTGCTAGAATTACAGGTGTGAGCCACTGCAGCATAGTATCTTGGCACTGCCTTAGTCCCTAGGGGAGAGGAAAGATGGAACTTCTCTCTTGGACTGTGAGCTCCCTGAGGGCAGGAACAGCTTCCGGGTCCCCAGCACCCCACAAGGGAACTAGCACTAAAAAGGGCTTATCCCTGCTGATGGGGGATGGGAAAGTTTATCCTTGAAGGGGACTCTTCCCTTTGTGACCCATTTCAGGGTTCCCAAGAGGGGAGGGCTGTGGGGCTTCCCCACAGGGCAGCACTGGGAATCTGTGGCAGCAGGAACAGAAAGAGGAAGCTGAGGTCTTGTTGGGCCCTGGAGTTCAGCCCTCCTGTCCTAGACAAGCAGCCCTGCCAACATGGGGGGGATGAAGGCCCCGGGGGGGTAGGCATGGTCTACAGGCTGTCCATGACAGGGCTCAGGTGGATCCTCATCCTGGCACCTGCTACCACCCCACCTCTCCCAGACCACGTCTAAAATCCCAGGCTCCACCCTCCGGAGACACAGAACTGTAGCTCACCCCAATCTGGGGGAGACATTGCTGTTAAGGGAATATAAAAGGTACAGACAGGGTGGGGAAGTCAGCACCTAAGAGACCAGCCTGGGCCACGTGGCAAAAACCCCGTTTCTAAAAAAAAAAAAAAAAATTAGCTGGGCGTGGTGGCACGCGCCTGTGGTTCCTGCTACTCCGGAGGCTGAGATGGGAGGATCATTTGAACCCAACAGGTCGAGCCTGTAGTGGGCCATGTTCGCACTCGTGAACCTGCACTCCAGCCTGGGGCTGTAACACCAAGAAAAAAAAGAGAAAGATAAGGAAGGAAGGGAGGAAAGGAGGGAGGGAGGGAGGGAAAGAAAGGAAAATAAAGAAAGAAGAAAAGAAAAGAGGCCAGGCGCGGTGGCTCATGCCTGTAATCCCAGCACTTTGGGAGGCCGAGGCAGGCGAATCACGCACGAGGTCAGGAGTTCGAGACCAGCCTGGCCAACATGGTGAAACCCCGTTTCTACTAAAAATACAATAAATTATCTGGGCGTGGTGGCGGGCGCCTGTAATCCCAGCTACTCAGGAGGCTGAGGCAGGAGAATCTCTTAAACCCGGGAGGCGGAGGTTGCAGTGAGCCGAGATCGCGCCACTGCACTCCAGCCCGGGCGACAGTGCGAGGCTCCCTCCCAAAAAAAAAAAAAAAAAAAAAAAAAGAAGAAGAAGAAAAGAAAAAAAAAAGAGAGAGAGAGACGAGAGAGAGAAAGAAAGAGAAAGGTTTCGGGTCTCTGACGGAAGAGAAGGAACAGGACAGGGATGCAGTCCTACCCACTTCGACTCCACCCCTCTCAAAACCTTCACGCCTAACTCCTCCCTACGCGCAACAAAACTGGCCGCCACGGGAGCCCGTCCATAGCCCTGGGACGTTTGAGAATTAGCGCAGAAGCTCCGCCCTGTTGTGGGCAACGTGCCCTTCTCAAACATGGCCGCCACGGCGCCTCTGGAAGGGAACCGCTCTGGGCCCCGCCTTTGATCTCGTTGGTGGGGCTGGGGGATGAGAGCTGCACCGCGCGGGACAAGTCGCCGGCGGCGCCCGACGGAGCAGGTGATTTCCCCTCCTGCCCCCGGCCCAGGGCTAGGAGAGTCGCGGAGAGCGCTGACCCAGGGTACCCGTCCGGTGTGTTCCCCCACGGTACCCCCCCCCGGGGCCCGTCGGACCCCCATCTCTGATTCTCGCCGTGGCCTGTATCAAGGCACATCCAGTTTGCTCAGGCCTGCCTCGTCATGTGTCCTCCAAGGCCACAGCCGCATCCCTGTGCCCTCGGGCCCACTATTCTGGACGTTTACGGGTGTCCCGCTAGCGGGTTTAGGGAGCTGCTGCTTCAGGGGTCGTCCATCATCGCGGTCCCACTTCCTGTGCTCGCCCTCCCTGTTTGTGCTCCCGCCTGACTTTGGATGCAGGGATCCCTTGTTCCCCTCAATGCCCTTGGTGCCTCTGAGGTCTGACTTGGGTATCAGAGGACAATGATATCCTCTGAGGCCTGCGTTATGGGTCCAGGGCCTCAGGAACCGGGCTTCACAGGGGCTGGGAGAAGCAGTGAAGACCTCCATGCTAGACCCCTTGCTGCCTCCCTGAGAAGTTCGCTGGGACTCCTTTCACACTAGCTCCCAGGATTCCTCCTCCCACATGGCCTGCTCTCCCTCCACTTTAAGCACCTCCCCACCCCAAGGGAGCAGCATAGTACTTCTTACCCCACTCTCACTTAAATTTGTCCACAGTGTCTCTATCTAGCATCTGCAGGGTCCAGGCCTGTGCTGCTCTTGGGAAGCTCCCAGGCTAGCTGGGAGCAGTGAAGGTGGGGCAGTTAGGGTTGGCTGCAGAAAGGGAGTCCTGCAGAATGAGATTTGGAGAGGCAGAGGGAAAGATGCTCTGAGCTGGGAGAATGGTGTGAGCAAAGATTCTGAAATAGGCAATATAGCCAGCCAGGCAGGAGAGGAGATTCAGAATATAGGATGGGGCCACACAATTTGCATCGTGAGAGGTGATGTAGTGTGGTGGTTAACAGTGAGGGTTCTGGAGCCAGACAGCCTGGATGTAAATCTGCCATTAAGTTGCCCTGTGACCTTGGGCAAGTTACTTAACCTCATAGTGCCTTCATTTCCTTTCAGGTAAAATGCGGATAATATGGCCGGGCACGGTGGTTCATGCCTGTAATCCCAGCACTTTGGGAGGCTGAGGCGGGTGGATTGCCTGAGGTCAAGAGTTCGAGACGAGTCAGGCCAACATGGTGAAACCCCGTCTCTACTAAAAAATACAAAAAAATTAGCCAGGCATGGTGGCATGCAACCGTAATCCCAGCTACTCGGGAGGCTGAGGCAGGGGAATTGCTTGAACCAGGGAGGTGGAGGTTGCAGTGAGCCGAAATCGCGCCACTGCACTCCAGCCTGGATGGCAGAGCGAGACTCTGTCTCAAAAAAATAAATAAATAAAATAAAATGGGGATAATAATAGTATCTACATTTTAGAGTTATTGTAAGGATTAGGTAAGTTAATACATGTAAAAGTGCTTAGGACAATGCCTGGTAAGCAGAGGCAATAAATGCTAATATTACCATCATCAGAGGCATTTAGGCAGGACTCATGGCAGGATGACAGTCACATTTGGTAGACACCATCAACCAATGATCTCTAATTTGGGGCCCCCAAGAAGTAATGGAGTTCTGTGGGCTACATCTGGAATTTGAAATGTCTCATGGAAATCATGTTCTTACCCTGAAGGCTGGCTGCTTAGGTGCTACTTAGGAAACCAGTCTGGCAGACTAGATCTTCCCCAACTCAGGGGCTATGCGGGGAGAAGTATTAGGAGCCCCTGAGCAGGAAGGATGTGCTGAGGAAGGCTACCGGGGATGGGGAAGGGTAAAAGAGCTTAGAAGCCTGGGTGAAGTTTGGGTAGACCAAGAACAGGAGGAGGGAGGGAGGATGTTCCCTTGGAAGACAAACTAGAGAAAAGCTTAGGGGAGCAAGTCTTTTTATTTGGGGACAGTGAAGAGTTTCCTAAAAATTCCCTGGCCCCCAGGCCTTGGCTAAAAACCCAGAAGCATGAGACACATCCCTGAGAAGCTTCTTCCCTAGAAACTGGGCTTTCAGGCCGGGTACGGTGGCTCACGCCTGTAATCCGAGCACTTTGGGAGGCCAAGGCGGGCAGATCGCCTGAGGTCGGGAGTTCGAGACCAGCCTGACCAACATGGAGAAACCCTGTCTTTACTAAAAATACAAAATTAGCCGAGCGTGGTGGCACATGCCTGTAATCCCAGCTACTCAGGAGGGCTGAGGCAGGAGAATCGCTTGAACCCAGGAGGTGGAGGTTGCAGTGAGCCAAAATCACGCCATTGCACTCTAGCCTGGGCAACAAGAGTG
>NW_026652278.1:31175664-31262173 GCF_009828535.3 Hylobates moloch
AAAAAAAAAAAAAAAAAAAATGAAAGAAAGAAACTGGGCTTTCAGGCAGCAGCCATGGGCCTTTGTCCCAGCAGAGGCTACCATGCAACTGACAGCCCAGGATTCAAGGGTGATGTAACCCAGGGTCGAGGTAGGTCCCTGGAGGTGGCTCTACCCTGAGGGAGCTGCATGATGGGATCTAGTATGCCTGGGCTGAGCCATTCTGCTCTTCTTCAGGGCCCATGAGGGCTCTGGAGCAGGTGGTAAGAATGCCCCTGGTAGGCTGGGGCTTCTCAGTCCTGCTTTCCAAAGTGACCCCTGTGCTATGAGCAACTCTGTTACCACTCGGGGGACCAGGCAACTGTGAGCATAGAAGGTAGCCCTGTCCCAACCCACTTGAAAGTCTTGATATCCTCCCTTCCCCAGAGTAGCCCCTAGAATAGATGCTGAACTAGGTGACCTGGATTTAAATCTGACTACCGCAGTCAAGCCAGGTGACTCTGGGCAAGTCATTAAACACACTGAACTTCATTTCTTCATAGGTAAATTGGGGTGTAACTGTTTATTGAGTGCCCACTTCATGAGAGATGCTGAGTATACACTGGTGAATATCAGCCCGGTGTGTAGTCCCTGCTTCGTGAGACAACTGGAAGAAACATTAAACATTGTCCACATAATAATTATGGCTGTGAAAGGTGCTGCTAGTCAGAAAACTTGCAGCCTGCATAGAGAGTGTAATATGGCAGAGACCAAACCAGTTCTAGGTCAGGGGTGATGTCCCTTGAGGAAGGGAATTATTTTATTTTTATTTAAAAATATTTATCTTTTTTTTTTTTTTGAGACAACGTCTCGCTCTGTCATCCAGGCTGGAGTGCAGTGGCGCAGTCTCGGCTCCCTGCAACCTCTGCCTCCCAGGTTCACGTCATTCTCCTGCTTCAGCCTCCCGAGTAGCTGGGACTACAGGCGCGTGCCACCACCCCCAGCTAATTTTTGTATTTTTAGTAGAGACGGGGTTTCACTGTGTTAGCCAAGATGGTCTTGATCTCCTGACCTCGTGATCCAACCCCCTGGGCCCCCCAAAGTGCTGGGATTACAGGCATGAGACACTGCGCCTGGCCTAAAAATATTTTTCTACAAAAAGAGAGATGGGGTCTTGATATGTTGCCCAGGCTGGTCTTAAACTCCTGAGCTCAAACGATCCTCCTACCTCAGCCTCCCAAAGTGCTGGAATTACAGGCATGAGGCACCGTGCCCAGCCAAGGAGGGGAATTTTAAAATGAGACCCAAAAGATCAGAGTCACAGTAAGTGAAGGGGTGGAGGCGGAAGGGTGCCCAGGCCAAGGAAATAGTTTGTGTAGCCCTAGCACCTAGAAAAATGCCCATACTGGCTAGGTGCTCGATACATACTTGTTGACCTGTTCCATTCCCATCTACATGCTTTTAACTCCCAAAAGTCTGTTTGGGAGTCAGGAGCATGTGGGTGGTAATGAATGGCTCCAGACCCATAGGTCCAAACGGCAGCTCATCGTCCCACTCAGATGATGAGGCAGAAGGCTCAGAGGGTATATACTACCTTGCCATGAAAGAGTTTGAGTGTTGGCAAACTGAAAGAAAGCCAGGGTGGGGCCGGGTGCTTTGTCACGCCTGTAATCCCAGCACTTTGGGAGGCCAAGACAGGTGGATCACCTGAGGTCAGGAGTTCAAGACCTGCCTGGTCAACATGGTGAAACCCTGTCTCTACTAGAAATACAAAAATTAGCCAGGTGTGGTGGCACATGTCTGTAATCCCAGTTACTTGGGAGGCTGAGGCAGGAGAATCGCTTGAACCCAGGAGGCAGAGGTTGCAGTGAGCCAAGATGGCGCCACTGCACTCTAGCCTGGGCAACAGAGTGAGGCTCTGTCTCAAAAACAAAACAAAACAGCCGGGCGCGGTGGCTCACGCTTGTAATCCCAGCACTTTGGGAGGCCGAGGCGGGCGGATCACAAGGTCAGGAGATCGAGACCACGGTGAAACCCCGTCTCTACTAAAAATACAAAAAAATTAGCTGGGCGTGGTGGCGGGCGCCTGTAGTCCCAGCTACTCGGAGAGGCTGAGGCAGGAGAATGGCGTGAACCCGGGAGGCGGAGCTTGCAGTGAGCCGAGATTGCGCCACTGCACTCCAGCCTGGGCGACAGAGCGAGACTCCGTCTCAAAAAAAAAAAAAAAAAAAAAAAAAAAAAAAAAAAAAAAAAAAAAAAACAAAACAAACACAACAAAAAATCCAGGGTGGAGGTAGGGAAATGATCCAGGAAGGTATGGTGCATGGTGAAGCTGGAGAGAGATATAGACAGGGTAAGGCCCGCAATGGAAAGCCATGAAAAGATTCTGGACTTCCCTGAAGGGTAGCAGGAAGGCATTGATAGATTTTAAGCAGGAAAAGATGTGATTTTTTTTTGTAAAGATCACATAGCTGTGGTGTGGAGAATAGGTTGTTGGGGGGAAGATGGAGTGGGGAGAAGGGTTAGGAAGGTCTTGCAGGCAAGAGATGGAGAAGAGTGGGAGTAGAGATGGAGAGAAATAGATGTGGCAAGAGATAATGATTAGGGCTTGGCGACTGATTGGATGAGCGAGAGCAAGGGGTAGGATGGTGTCAAGGATAATTCCCAGATTTGTGGCAGGAACAGCCGGGTGCCTGGACGTGCATTTACTGAGGATGGCCTTGGAGGAGTAAAGCACTTGAGAGAACGTCAGTTTGGGACATGCTAAGTGTGACATGCCTGTAAAACATACACGTGGCAGTGTTAGGGAGGTAGATGTCCAAGTCTGTAGCTCAGAGGAGACTGGATTAGAGGACTGGACATTTGGGAATTGATGACATGGCATTGGTACATAAAGATGTGGGCCCAGATGAGATCTTCCCGAGAGAGAGAGAGAGAGAGAGAGAGCGCTGCAGTGAAGAGAGGCAGCCTTGCATGTGAGGAACTCCCACATTTAGAGGGCAGCAGAGAAGGGGACAGAGAAAGGGCCTTCGAAGAAATGGCCAGAGAGGTAGAAGGAAACCAGGAAAGAATGGCGTCTCAGAAACCAAAGTTGGAGCTGCTGAAAGGGCAAATAGAAGGTGAAACCATGAGAAATTGCCCCGTCTTTTTTTGTAGATCAAAACCAGACAAAATTGGCAAGCTCATATGGTTCAACCTAATTAGACCAAAACCTGGAAAAAGTAACTGATGACCTCAGTCTAAGAAATTTTGAGGCCGGGCGCGGTGGCTCACGCTTGTAATCCCAGCACTTTGGGAGGCCGAGGCGGGCGGATCACGAGGTCAGGAGATCGAGACCACGGTGAAACCCCGTCTCTACTAAAAAAATACAAAAAATTAGCCGGGCGTGGTGGCGGGCGCCTGTAGTCCCAGCTACTCGGAGAGGCTGAGGCAGGAGAATGGCGTGAACCCGGGAGGCGGAGCTTGCAGTGAGCCGAGATTGCGCCACTGCACTCCAGCCTGGGCGACAGAGCAAGACTCCGTCAAAAAAAAAAAAAAAAGAAGAAGAAATTTTGGTGGAGATTTTGGAGCAGAAGCCAGACTCAAGATAGGGAGAAGTGGATAGAATGCGGATAAGAAGGAAAGAAGGAAGTAGAATTGACGGACTTGGTGATTGACTGGTAGGGGTGAAAGAGGGCAAAATCAAGGGTAATCCCCAGGTTTCAGCTTTGGCAGCTGAGTGAGTGGTGTCAGCTGATGAAGCAGATGTGTGTTTGGAGGGGAATGTGCGCAGATCAGTAGTCTATCATGAGTGTGAGGTGCATGGAACTGGTGGTGCCTCTGAGCCTTCTGAGTGGGATGATGAGCTGGCATTTGGACCTATGGGTCTGGAGCCATTCATTACCACCCACATGCTCCTGACTCCCAAACAGACTTTTGGGAGTCAAAACCATGTAGATGGGAATGGAGCATGTCAACAGGTATGTATTTAGCACCTAGCCAGTATGGGCATTTTTCTAGGTGCTAGGGTTACACTCATGAGTAAGACAGAGTGTCCCCCTCATCCCCAACTTGCTTTGGAGCTTCCATTTTATGGGGGCAGACAGGCAAATAAGCACAAAATAATGTTAACGGTAGTAAGTGCTATGTAGGGTTAAGGGGCATGGAGAAGACTTACTTGTCATAGGTTAGTCAGGGAAGGGCTCTCTGAGGAGGTAACATTTGAGCGGAGCCCTGAGGAGTGACTGGACGAGCCATGGATGTCCCGCAGGACACAGACAGGAGGAAGCTCAGCAAGTCTGAGGGACAGCAAGGTGGGGCGGGAGCGAGCCAGGGAGGAGGGACTGGAGGCTGGAGAGCTGGGAAAGGGCCAGATATGTGGGCTCCACAGGCCTTGGGGAGGAGGATGGAAAGTGCTGTGCAGATAGTCCCAAGCTGCAGGAAGGGCAGGGACTGGGCAAGAGGAGAGAATCCATGAAAGGCTTCCCCTTCTATCTGGGCCCCAGAGCCAGAAAAGCCCCTTTGTGCAGAGGGTGGGTGGCCTGTTCTGGGTGGGGGAAGGGCTGTGCTTGGTCCTGAGGCTGAGCCTTTAGGGGCTGGACAATGGGTCCCCTTGTGGTTGGACCTGGGGGCCAAGGGGCTCCCTCAGTGATGGGATTCCTGAGCCAGGAGGCATGTGACCCCAAGACCTTGTCAGAAGGTGTGGGACTGCTGTTGGGGAATGGGGTAGGGGGGTGGGGAGAGGTTGGGGGGCGCCTCCTCTAGAGGCTGTCTCCAGACACAGTGCCCTGTCCTGTCTCGGGCTGAAGGAGATGAGATGGGCGGAGGAGGGGGCATGGTTCTGCTTGGGGGAACAGAGAGGGCAGCATCAACAGATGGTTCCACAGCAGGCCAGGAGGGAGGAGCCGCTGCCCCCAGGCCCAGTGGGTGGGGGCAGGCAGAAGAGGGCCTGGCCATCCTGTCTGTGTCCCTTCAGAAGAGAGAGCATGGAGCTGGAGAGGATCGTCAGTGCAGCCCTCCTTGCCTTTGTCCAGACGCACCTCCCGGAGGCCGACCTCAGGTAGAGATGGCTCCCCTGGAAGGCTCATGTCAGTGCTGGAGCTGGAGCTGCCGGGCAGTACTGCGGGTCCTGGCCAATGGAAAGACGGCAGGAGGGCTGACTAGGATTTGCTGAGAGGTCTTACCTCTCATCCTGTCCCTGTCACCTTTGTTGGGCAGATGGGAAACCATAGCTCTGAGGGAGGGGGTTATACTCTCTGGCCTTAAGGATAAAGGTCTAGCTCATAGACCCCATGAAGCTGAGGGCTGGAGTCTCAGGACAGGTGGGGGTGCTGGAGGCATCCAGTGTCCTACCCAGGGCTTGTCCTGTTCCCTTCCTGCAGTGGCTTGGATGAGGTCATCTTCTCCTATGTGCTTGGGGTCCTGGAGGACCTGGGCCCCTCAGGCCCATCAGAGGAGAACTTCGATATGGAGGCTTTCACTGAGATGATGGAGGCCTATGTGCCTGGCTTCGCCCACATCCCCAGGTAGGTTCTGGCTAGGGCCAGGAGGAGGAAGGGGCTGGCTAATTATGGGGTGGGCAGAGTCATTCTCTCACTGCCCTCATCTTTTCAGGGGCACAATAGGGGACATGATGCAGAAGCTCTCAGGGCAGCTGAGTGATGCCAGAAACAAAGGTGAGTCTGGGGCTCTGGGCACCTGGGTGATTCATAATCCCGCCCCTCCAACTCCCTGCTCCCCAGAGCCTTGGCAAACCTGATGCTCTCTTTGCCTCTTTAAGAGAACCTGCAACCGCAGAGCTCTGGTGTCCAAGGTCAGGTGCCCATCCCCCCAGAGCCCCTGCAGCGGCCCGAAATGCTCAAAGAAGAGACTAGGTCTTCTGCTGCTGCTGCTGCTGCAGACACCCAAGATGAGGTACTGGTAGAGGAGGGTACCGATGAGGGACCTAAGGGGCTGGAAAGGGGGGAGTATTGCCTCTTGTTAACGTTTGTACCCTTAGGCAACTGGCGCTGAGGAGGAGCTTCTGCCAGGGGTGGATGTACTCTTGGAGGTGTTCCCTACCTGTTCGGTGGAGCAGGCCCAGTGGGTGCTGGCCAAAGCTCGGGGGGACTTGGAAGAAGCTGTGCAGATGCTGGTAGAGGGAAAGGAAGAGGGGCCTGCAGCCTGGGAGGGCCCCAACCAGGTATCTTCTCCCAGCACCCTCTACCATGTAGCCTCAGCTACATTCCACCTTGGTGTTAAGCCCCAACCCCTACCTATCCCCATCTGTTTCCCCTGCTGGTGCCCTTGGGCCTAGACCAGGCCTCCCCTCTCCGCAGGACCTGCCCAGACGCCTCAGAGGCCCCCAAAAGGATGAGCTGAAGTCCTTCATCCTGCAGAAGTGAGTCTGGGCTGGGCAGGGCTGGGCCCTAGAGGGTCTTCCCAGGGTGACAGGAGCTTCACCCAGCCAGTTTTTGACAGGTACATGATGGTGGATAGCGCAGAGGATCAGAAGATTCACCGGCCCATGGCTCCCAAGGAAGTGAGAGAGTTAAGGGTTGCTGGGGATGTGGAATGGGTGGGACTGGCTCCTGGCTTCTGCCACTCACTGCCTGATTGCCTGACAGGCCCCCAAGAAACTGATCCGATACATCGACAACCAGGTAGTGAGCACCAAAGGGGAGCGATTCAAAGATGTGCGGAACCCTGAGGCCGAGGAGATGAAGGCCACATACATCAACCTCAAGCCGGCCAGAAAGTACCGCTTCCATTGAGGCACTCGCCGGACTCTGCCCGAGCTGTCTAGGCTCAGATCCCAGAGGGATGCAGGAGCCCTATACCCCTACACAGGGGCCCCCTAACTCCTGTCCCCCTTCTCTACGTCTTTGCTCCATAGTGTTAACCTACTCTCGGAGCTGCCTCCATGGGCACAGTAAAGGTGGCCCAAGTAAGGTATGAGTGCATTCTGGTCATTTCTGCCTCAGGACTGGGATGCTATGCCTGTCTGACCTTTCCTCCCCAACCTCAAATCCCCTATCTTCAACAGGGCAGCACCAGGCAAGAGGGGGTAAAAAGCTCTTTATTTGAAGCTCCAGGGTGGGGCAGGGCACTGGCCTCTCACCAGAGGTCCCCACAGTTCAGTTTCCCTACAGCTCAGTGTCAGGCCCCAGCCACACAGTCCAGCTGTGCTCCGATTGGCAGGCGGGTCAGACCTGCAGGTTGACAAAAGGTGCGAAGCCCGCCATATCCTGCAGCAGCACCAGGGCCTGGTGCAGCGGCGGCTCCACGTCGATGTCCACGCCGCGCTTCCGCAAGCGGCTCAGGCTGGACTCCGCCACATGGTGGCAGTGCCGCACCCGCAGCGAGCGCAGCGCGGGGCAGTACTCGGCCAATGTCCTGCGGGAGGAGCAGGGTGAGGCTAGGGACATGAGGCCACCACACCCTTGGTGGGGTAAGGTGGGGGCCCGGGCTCACTCAGCCTCGGACTGGCTCCGGCAAAATCCTGGTCTCCCTCCAGCTCGGGGCAGGGGATACTTTCTCCATCCCTACACAAGGGAGGAGCCTGGATTGGCTTCCAGTGAGCTGGAGACTTCCTGTCTCATTTAAGAGGGGAACCTGGCCCTCAGCTCCGCCTAGGATTGCAAGATCTCCCCCTTGAAGAAAAGCCAGAAGTCGACTTTCTATGTGAAATCTCCCAATGTGTAAATATTGGTTGAAAAAAGTTTTTAAACTATGGGCTCTCTGGCCTAGGCAATCCTAGGGGTGCTGTGGTTTGCAGGACGATTCAGAACCCTCAGTCCGGGCCTTTTAACAACTACAGCCCGCCCCATACCAGCAGAGGCTAAGTGACTGCCCTCCTCCCGCCCTATCAGGCCCAGGCACCTGACACCGTCGCTTCCGACGCGGAGGCAGCCGGTGAGGTCAAGGTGCTGGAGTTCTGGGCAGTTCCGAGCCAACTCTTGAACCGCGGCGTCCCCCACGTTGGCGTTGACGGCCAGAGAGAGGCTGCGGAGACCAGCGCCGCGCCTCTGCGCCAGGTACACGATGGCCTCGTCCTTGAGCTGGCGGCAGGCGGTGAGATCGAGCTCCTCCAGTGCCGGGCAGCGGTCAGCGAGGCCGCGCAGCGCCAGCCCGTCCACCCAGTCACAGTGCGCGAGCGACAGGCGCTGCAGGCGTGGGCAGCCCTCGGCCAGCGCCCCAAGCGCCCGGCGACTCAGTTGCCCGCAGCCGCCCAGCGCCACACTCCGCAGCTGCGGATTCCGCGCCAGCACCGGCACCAGGTCCTCGTCTGACAGCCATTCGTGACACGGCGCCAGCGCCAGCTCCTGCAGCCCCTCGGCATCCCGCAGCAGCCGGGCCAATGCGGCCCGCGGGATCTGCGGACCCACCTGCGGGCGGGGAGGCACCCCAACTCTCAGCCCGTCCCGCACTCCTCAGCCGCCTATGCGCCCCTGAGTTCTTTTCTGGCAGCCTCCTGCTTTCCCAGGAGAGACCCCACTTTCCCTCTGAGTCGCTACCCAGCACTTGCCCTTTGGTGCGTGGATCCCTTCCCAGGCAGCCCCGGCGGCCCAAGGGGGTCCGGAAGGGCATACTGCGGGGCTGGGGGCTGGGCTAGAGGCGGGGCGGTACCCAGGCAGGGGCGGGGCCTCAGCCCCCGGCTCACCTGCGCGGCATCGAAGCGACGCAGCCCGGCCAGGTGAAGCTGCACCAGCGCCCGGAAGGCCCGGCTAACGCGCTGCAGCCGGAGCAGCTGGCGCAGCGGGACCCGGTTCAGGACGTGTGGGAGCAGCACGTCTTCCCAAGGCAGGTCCAGGAGCCTGCGAGTAAAGGGGCGTTGGCACTGGCGTCCCGGGGCCACTATTACCTGCGAGTCCGCCTCCGTTATGTTCCCGCGCCTCAGCTCCCAAGAGCGGCCCCCAGACCCAGTCCCGGCTCGGCTTCCCTCCCTCAGGTTCCTCTTCCCTCTCTCGGCCCCTCCGGTGCTCGGTACCTGACGGCTCCGGGCTCTTGCTCCCCTCCGGACGGCTCCATCGGTGGCTCCATCGGCTGCCTATTGCGCGTGCGCAGTAAGATTTTCTCGCTTTGGCCTTGGAGTGGCCGCGCCAAACCCGCCTCCTTGGCCTGTAGAGACAGACCTATTCAATCGAGTGCCGTCTCACCGAGGATCCGATCTGAAAGCTTTTCGGGTGGACCCCGAAACGGAGGCGGAACAGACCGGTGGTGTAACATTAGGCCTCGCCTTCTCGGCTACAGGGCTTGAGGCCTGACGCTGGAGAATGCGGTGGGCATCAGAGACTGGCTTCCGTCGTCCTCTTGAGCCAGTAGCCGCCTCTGAGCGAAGTGGTGGTGGGAGGAGCAGGCAAGGCCAAACGCGGAGGGGGCGGAGCCAGGACTCCTAGGTTACCGGCCTCGCCTCTGCCCTCTGGTCGCCTTTAGCGACTTTGAAAAACGGGGAGAAACTATCCAGGCTCTGTCTGCCACGTAGCAGGTGTTCAATAAGTAATTGTTGAAATAATGAATGAATGGGCGAGGCTATAATTTTCCCCTCATCAAGTAAAACTGCTCAAACCTCCCATTCCTGATTAATTGTGAAGAGCTATCCAGCCTCTTCCACTTCGTAACAGTTTGGGCCGCGTTTCCGCCGGGGGAGAGAGATGTAGGGGGCGCGAAGAAAGACTATATTTTCAACTGGGTCCCTTTCATTTCCTCCAAAGGTCCAGAGTCCTAAAAAGAATGAGAACTCAGCTCAACCCGCCAGGGGTAGTGCTTCTCGGCTGGCCTTGGGTTTAGTTGTAGGGTTTGGGTCTGGGTCCGCCCTGGGACAGTGACGCCCCAGACCTCTGGACTCAGCTTCAGGGCTGCCTCTCACCGCGTCCCCAGGTCCCGGTCCCAGGATCCGCTTCGGGGAACCCCAGGAGTAGTGCCTTCCCCCATCATCCACGGGATGGGTGTAGGGGGATATGAAGGACGCGAGGGCCACTGCACCGCTGACGGTCTGGCGCTTCTTCGGTGCAACCGCTTCAGCTGGCTTATCACAACGAAAACCACTTCTCATCTGTTATCTCGTCAAGGCTTCGGGCACCTCTGAAAGGTGGGCAGGTCTATGCTATCACTCCATTTTAAAGATGGGGAAACCGAGGCCCTGGAGAGGAAGCCCCTTGTCCGGAATCGAACCAGACGGGAATAGAGAACCCAGACATCTGGTTTTCCCAGAATTCCTTCCACGTTTCCCCACCCCGCAAGGCAGCGAGAAGGGAGAAGCTAGAAGCGGGGAAAGACAAGAAAGGGGTCAATTTAGGTAAGGGCTTGCTACCTCTTCTTCCTCAGCCTTCTTGAGGAGGGGGTAGCTGGGAGGACAGACCCCTGCAAAGATAGAGCCACGTGAGCGCGCACCACCTCCGGCCGCGCGCCTCGTCCCCCTCCCCGCTTTGTTCCTGCCTCTGCGCCTGCGCAGTGCGACAAATCTGGCGCTGTCCCCTTCAGCACCACGCGGAGTCCGCGCCGCCCCTCGCCGCGGTGAGCCCCGCGCGCCCCCGCCTCGCACGTCCTCGCGCCCCCAGACTGCCCGAACAGACCCCTTCTTCCTTCCGAGGTCACCATCTGCCCGCCCTGGCCCTCCCAAAGAGAGTAGTTGCCATAGTAACTCCCGCGGCTCTTTCTTAAAATAGCAGGGCCCCCTTCTACCCTGGCCAAGGGCACAAGGGTTGCTTGTCGCCCACGTCTTCCAGTCCCTAGTTCATCCCGTCTAACCTCTTACCCCTGGGCAGGCGTGACGACACCTAACTCAGGCAGCAAGGAAGTTCTTCCTGAAGTCTGATTTAACATCCCCTGCTGCATCCTGGGAGGGTGGTCAGGGTTGGGTCTCCTGGGTCTGAGACTCAAAACCCCTGGCGGGTTCAAGACGGTGTTTCCTAGATCTCCTTTCCATAGTTGATGGTCTCCTGGATTTAGGGGGCGGGTCCAGTCTACACCCATACCGTGTGCTTGGTGCGGCCGCGTGCTCGTGGGGGCGGGAGCGCGTGTGGCATGTAACAGGTCATGTGGCAGCCTCCTAGGGACACGCGTGGGGTCTGGAGCGGGACACGCGTGTGCAGCCGGGCCTTACGTGTGGCTCAAGGGGCGGTGGGCGAGAGAGACGTGGACACAAGTGGGGTGGGGCACGTGAGGGTCTGGGGAATAGAACCAGGGGTTCCATGCTCCCTCCTCCTTGTCTGGGGCGGGTCTTAGGTTGGCGGGAGAGCCCAGCGGGGACCTAGCGACAAGGGGGGCTGGCAGCCTCCGGGGCTCCGGGCCCTGGGAGAGGGCGGGGGGTGGGGGGATTAGCGTTGCCTGAGCGGCGCGTAGGGGGTAGGGGGAGGGACTGAGAGGCGGGCGGGCCTGGAGCAAACGGGAGCCGCGCTGCCTTCACAGTTCAGCTGGGCCCAGCCTCTCCTCTGTCTCTTCTCGGTCCCAGCTCTGGGCGAGCAGCGGTGAGTACTGAGGTGGCATTGAGTTGGGGCTGCACCGGGTATGCGCTGGGACCCCGTTGAGCTTCCGGAACCTGCCTGGGGGGGTTGCTACTCCTGACCTCTGCCCCTCCCCTGCATTGCCACCAGAGGCCCCTTTACCTGGTTATGGTCTCTCCCGGACGGGATCTGTCTTGCCCCTGGGGAGAGAGGGAGCGGAGAGGAATATGGTGCAGATTCCCCTCAAGAAACCCCAGTAGGTGGGGGGGAGGGGACGGTGTGTGTCTCTGCTTGAGTGTGTACATCTGTGTGTGTACATCTGTATGTGACTGTGAGCAGTAGGTCTCTGTGAGTGTCTGATACACCTGGACCTCTGTGTGCACTGGAGAATGACAGCCTGTGTATATATTTGGGTACCTCTTTGTGTGTTCCTGTTTGATGATGGTGTGTGTGTAAAACAAGCATGTGCCTTTTCATTACACACATATTTGTTATGACTGTGAGTGCATGAGGGTGTGTCTTTGAGCAGTGTGTGTGTGTGTGTGTGTCTGTGTCTGTGTGTGCCAGAGGGTGTTGCCTATGAATGTGTTTAACTGTGTACTGACATATTTGTCCTTATGTATGTGTGTGTGTGCGTGTGTGTGTGTGTATGTGTGTGCCTGTCTGTACCTGTATGAAGAAAAGAATGTCCCTGGCCGGGTGTGGTGGCTCATGCCCGTAATCCCAGCACTTTGGTAGGCCAAGGCAGGTGGATCCCCTAAGGTCAGGAGTTCGAAACTAGCCTGGACAACATGGTGAAACTCCGTCTCTACTAAAAATACAAAAATTAGCCAGGTGTAGTGCTGGGCGCCTGTAATCCGAGCTATTCAGGAGTCTGAGGCAGGAGAATCACTTGAACTTGGGAGGTGGAGGTTGCAGTGAGCCGAGATAGCACCATTCCACTCCAGCCTGGGCAGCAGGGGCGAAACTCCGTCTCAAAAAAAAAAAAAAAAAGAAGAAGAAGAATGTCCCTTTCCCATTCAGTATGTATATATTGGGGGTGGGAGCCTCTGCTCAGGCTTTTTTCCCCACTTCCATGCTGTGCCTCTCAGCCCTTCAACAACCCTATATAACCCCTGTTCTTCTTCCCTCTCCTTCCAGGAGGCCTGAGTTTCCCTTCCCTGAGTGAGGGGCCTCCTAAGAGAGACGATAGGGGTCACAGGGCTGTATGATGGTGACAGCTGACTGACACCCCTTTTCCCGAGGGTGGGGTACCAACTTCCCCTATTCTAGAAGTAGCTCCAAAGTGCCATAAGAACTCCGGGCTCACTCAACTTCTGAAGTTGCTTCCTCTCTCCTCCCAGGGTAATGCTCAGGGTCCCAGGCAGAAGGAAAGGAGCCAGGGGCCCACTGGGTGTATAACTCTTTTCTCTTCAGGCCTCTGTGGAAGTAGCCCCCAGGCGTGGGATCAATGATCCCATATTACCAGGGTGAGCTAGGTCCCTGATACTCAGAGGCCCTAGCCAACTTTCCCTTCCCTATCTCTGCTGTCCTATCCATCTAACTCCTTGGCAGTTCACCCCATGCTCCCCTTCCTCTCTTACAGGCCTGTCTGAAGAGCATGCAGCCCCCTTACTCCCCACCTGGCCTCGCCATCCCTGCCCCCCCAGCCTGACCCCCGGCCCCAGCATGGCCCAGGGTGCCATGCGCTTCTGCTCGGAAGGCGACTGTGCCATCTCCCCACCACGATGCCCACGCCGCTGGCTCCCCGAAGGCCCGGTGCCCCAGAGCCCCCCAGCCAGCATGTATGGCAGCACAGGCTCCTTGCTACGGCGAGTGGCAGGTCCAGGTCCTCGAGGCCGGGAACTGGGACGTGTGACAGCACCCTGTACACCTCTGCGTGGTCCCCCCTCACCCCGTGTTGCTCCCTCACCCTGGGCACCCTCTTCACCCACTGGGCAGCCCCCACCCGGGGCCCAGAGCTCCGTGGTCATCTTCCGCTTTGTGGAGAAGGCCAGTGTGAGGCCACTGAATGGGCTACCTGCTCCAGGGGGCTTGAGTCGGAGCTGGGATCTGGGTGGGGTTTCTCCTCCCAGGCCCACCCCAGCCCTTGGGCCTGGCTCCAACCGGAAGTTACGGCTGGAAGCATCCACATCAGACCCACTCCCCGCCAGAGGAGGCTCGGCCCTACCTGGCAGCCGGAACCTTGTACATGGGCCGCCAGCCCCACCCCAGGTTGGAGCAGATGGCCTTTACTCCTCTCTCCCTAATGGGCTGGGGGGCCCCCCTGAGCACCTGGCCACACTCTTCGGAGGACCTGCTGACACTGGATTCCTGAACCAGGTATGCAACTTCCCTTGGGCTCCCTGGGCCCCCAGTGAAGGGGCAAGGCTCAGCCTCCTGTCAGACATTGGCTTGTCTGCTGTTCACTCTGAATCCTTTAATCTGTTCTAAATCTGCCTCTCTCTTGCCCTCTGTGTTTGTCTCCGTGTCTCTGCACCTCCATCTCTGTCCATGCATGTTTTAATTTCTGTTTCTGTCCCATATTCTTGTGTCCTTGTATGTCTGGCTTTATCTCTGGGTGCCCGTGTCTCCCTCGTTGGCTCAGGGGGATACCTGGTCCTCCCCCCGGGAAGTCTCCTCTCATGCCCAGAGAATCGCTCGAGCCAAATGGGAATTCTTCTATGGCTCCTTGGACCCCCCCAGCTCAGGTAAGGCCTGGGACTGAGGCAGGGAGAGCAGGGCAGGGCCTTCCCCACAGCAGCTGAGGCTCAGTAGGGAGCCCTCCTTCAAAATTCCCCCAATCCTTGGAATTGGCTCTTGAGTCAGCCAATGTCTCCCCAGGCCTCAATCTTTCCATCTGCGCTATGATGGGAGGCTGGAGGATAGGGACTGGGCGGGGCACCTGGAGGAAGCTGAGTAATGGAGGGAGGGGACAGCAGGATATTGCGGGGCATTCCATGGAGTAGAAAAGAGGTTCAGCAGGGCTCAGTGGCCCCAGTATTTTGGGAGGCCAAGGCAGGAGGACTGCTCAAAGCCAGGAGTCCAAGACCAGCCTGGACAACATAGCAAGTCTCTACAAAAAATTTAATTAGCTGGATGTAGTGGTGTGCACCTATAGTCCCAGCTACTGGGGAAATTGGGTGGGAGGATCCCTTGAGTCCAGGCAGTCAAGGCTGCAGTGAGTTATGATTGCACCACTGCACTTCAGCCTCAGTGACACAGTGAGGCCCTGTCTCAAAAAATAAATAAATAAATAAATAAGTAAGAAAGAAAGAAAGAAAAAGGCTGGTCTTCCCCCAGCTCCTCAAAGCCATTTGACAAGAACTTGATTTAAAATGAGCTCCACTGGCACCAGGAACAAGCTAAGTTTGTAGCAGGAGGAATGGTGGCTAGACAGTGAAAGAACTTCCTGCCAATATGAGGCAGTGGGCAGAGCTCCTAGAGCAGAATTAGGACAGGGAGCTGACGTGGATAACCTCCTGACCGGGATGCCTATGCACACTACAGGTGCTAAGCCCCCAGAGCAGGCCCCCCCATCTCCACCTGGGGTGGGCTCAAGGCAGGGCTCTGGGGTGGCTGTGGGGCGAGCGGCCAAGTACTCCGAGACAGACCTGGACACGGTGCCCCTGAGGTGCTACCGAGAGACTGACATCGATGAGGTGCTGGCTGAGCGGGAGGAGGTCGACTCGGCCATCGAAAGTCAGCCCAGCTCTGAGGGCCCACCAGGCACTGCCCACTCACCTGCCCCACGGCCCAGCCCACGCCCTGGCCCTCATCCCAGCCTCGGCAGTGGCAATGAGGATGAGGATGAGGATGAGGCAGGCGGCGAAGAAGATGTGGACGATGAGGTGTTTGAGGCCTCTGAAGGGGCCCGGTGAGTGGGGGAGTGGGAGAGGGAAGCGGCTTGCTCCTTCACACTGGCCCACAGGCAGAGCCGGGCTCAAAGGGCCTGGGATAGAGATGGGTGTGGGGCTGGTGGGGCAGTGTGTATAGCAGGAGATTCTAGACAGAGGCCTGAGGCTTGGCAGAACACTGGGGATGTGGGGAGCAAAGAGGCCAGGGGTTTTAGCAGAATAGGGGGCAGGGTGAGAGGCCAGAAGCCACAGTCAGGCCCAGGAACACAGGAGCATGAGTCTGGATCCTGGATCCTGGTGGGAGAGTGGGGAATGTGGGGACATTCCTTTCTGTCTCACACCCCAGTGTCGCTTGGAGCCTCATCTTCTCCTAAGATGTTGCTAGAAATAGAAATGGGATGGCAGGAGGGAAGCGGATCAGGGAAAAGGAGGAGAAAGGGAGATTAGCAGGGAGGGAGGGGACTGGGTGCTGGGGACTGGTAGGGCTGGTGTGCCCCAGGGGGCATTGAATAGCTTGGCCCCCTACCCTGGAGGCTCTTTTTTGTTAGTGGGCTGGAGCCAGTGAAAAGGGGATGATAATCCCCTTAGCAGAGTCAGTGTGAGAGTTCAGTGAAATCCTGCCCAAGCCCTGTGATCTGGGCCCCTAATCAGAGATTCTCCCTGCCCCTGCAGGCCAGGGAGCCGGATGCCTCTCAAGTCGCCTGTGCCCTTTCTACCTGGGACCAGCCCCTCGGCTGACGGGCCTGACTCTTTCAGTTGTGTGTTCGAAGCCATCCTGGAGTCACACCGGGCCAAAGGCACCTCCTATACCAGCCTCGCCTCGCTGGAGGCCTTGGCCTCACCTGGCCCAACCCAGAGCCCCTTCTTCACCTTTGAGCTGCCTCCCCAACCCCCTGCCCCCCGGCCCGACCCGCCAGCTCCCGCCCCACTTGCCCCTCTTGAACCGGATTCTGGTACCAGCTCTGCTGCTGATGGCCCTTGGACACAGAGAGGGGAGGAGGAGGAGGCAGAGGCCAGAGCCAAGCTGGCCCCAGGGAGGGAGCCCCCTAGTCCCTGCCACTCAGAGGACAGCCTTGGGCTGGGGGCAGCACCCCTTGGCAGGTAAGTAATTCCTTTTGTCCCTCAGACTTGAGGCCCCCAGGGCTCCAGAAACAGCTGCTGTAAGGGACAGATCCTGAGTGTGAGGATTGGTTTATATTCCTGACCCCTGAGTAGGGGTGGTTAAGGGATGCAGATCCTGTTTTTCTATTTGGAGGACTACTGCCATTAGCTGTGAGGGGGAGTCCCTCACAGCACCCCTCTTGGTCTGAAGTCCAGTGGCTTGAGAAAGCATGATTCAGCATTGAAGGATCCCGGGAGAATACCCTTCTTGCTCTCCTGGAGGGCCCTTTCTTCCCTTGGCAGTCTTTAGCCTGCTCAGAATTCTTGTGACCTTACCCTCACCCAGCCTGCAGGCTTCACCAAAGATGCAGCCACCAGCCTCTCCCATTGCCTCCCTCCCATGTCACCCCTGCCTAATCAGGCATCTCTCATCCAGCTCCAGGAAGTCCTTTCACAGTCTAACCTTTCTGCTCTACCCTCTGCCAGCTACCCTCTCAGTCATGGAAGCCATGGCAACAGGAGGGGGTGGCCAGGGAGATCGGGTTGCCTAGCAACCCGGAGTTTCCGGCCTCTGTCTCTGGGGTGACAGGTGGCTTTGCGAGTAGAGCAGCTGGGGTGGGAAGGGGAGGAGAGAAAGGGAATGAGGGTATGCACCCCGACCTTTAACCCCCTAACTCCAGAGCCTGCTTCTGTGTGGGTAGAGGGGGAGCACCAAGGAGAGGCTCCTTGACCTAAAAGGCAGGAGGGGGAAAGCCTTCGGACCAGTATCCCTGCTGCCCTCAAATTTTTCCCTGGCCCTCCACAGTTCCTCCGTGGTAGCCCATCTATTCCACTTTTGTCCATAGTCTAAGAGACAAAGGATTATGTTCTGTGTAGGGCCAGGGTGGGAACAGATAATCTATGTCTAATAGCAAATGTAGCCCCTGGGAGCCCCTGGGAGCTTGAGGAAGCAGCCAGAACTCCCACAGCAGCAAGATGGATGTGGGTTAGATTTGAGGCAGGACTTCCACAGAGAGATGGTAATGATGGAGTAGGCTGATGGAGAGAATCTAATCTTCTTCCCTGGAAAAAAGAAGAATGCTTTCCCCATGTCCCTCCACTCCCTCCCCTTCTCCATCTTCTGGGCCTGGAGGCAGAAGGAGGGTCTGGATGGCTCCTAAGGACCCTGCCCCAGCCTGAGCTGGTGTTCTACCCCGGCAGCGAACCACCCCTGAGCCAGCTGGTGTCCGACTCAGACTCAGAGCTGGACAGCACAGAGCGGCTGGCCCTGGGAAGCACAGACACCTTGTCCAATGGGCAGAAAGCAGACCTGGAGGCTGCGCAGCGCCTGGCCAAGAGGCTGTACCGACTAGACGGCTTCAGGAAGGCCGATGTGGCCCGGCACCTGGGCAAGAAGTAAAGCCACTAGGCTGGGACTAAGGATGGGGGCAGAGGGAATGCATCCTGAAGGCAGCTCTCCATCTAATGTCCCCTGGTCATTGGGTAATCCCCACCTGACCCCCTGCACTTCCCCTTGAGACCCTACCTGTCTCTCTGCCCTGTCCACAGCAATGACTTCAGCAAACTGGTGGCTGGGGAGTACCTCAAGTTCTTTGTCTTCACGGGCATGACTCTGGACCAAGCTCTCAGGTGGGTGTTGACCCCTTGGAGGACAGCTCCCACTCTTCAGGGTTCGTGTTAGGGCCCCAGGATGCCTCCTCTGAGCCCCTCTGTCCCCTACAAGCCGTCCTGACATCACCCTTCCCAAGATGGCTGGGCATGGCCAAGGGCCAGAGCTGCCTGGTAAAGGGACCTTGGTTAGGGGTGATGGGTGAAGAGTCACGGTGCATACCCTCATCCCCTTTCTCTCCTCCCCTTCCCACCCCAGCTGCTGTACTCTCAAAGCCACCTGTCACCCCAGAGACAGAGGGTGGAAACTCCTGGTTGCTAGGCAACCCTCTCTTGCCCCTTCCCCAGGGTGTTTCTGAAGGAGCTGGCCTTAATGGGTGAGACCCAGGAACGAGAGCGAGTGCTGGCCCACTTCTCCCAGCGATACTTCCAGTGCAATCCTGAAGCCCTGTCCTCAGAGGGTGAGGAGTTCCGAGAGCAGGGGTGTCCTTAGCTGGCCACAGAGGCAAAATGGGCTGGGCCCTGTGTGTGTGTACAGGAGCATGAGTGTGTGTACAGCAGGGAATGGATGTACATGCATGTAGGCATGTGAACGTGCATGTGTACAGACAGTGCTGTCATGGCTGCATGTATGTGGAACTAACTATACATGTGGGCAGGCATATTGCTAGAGTTGAGTGTGTTGTGAAGAGGCAGGAGTTTGCATGCCTGTGCAGGCCAGTGCTTGGCTGGAGGGGGGATTCTGTTTGGCTGCACTGGTCTATAGGACTGTGCTGCGGTTCACTTTCTCGTGGTCCAGTCTTAGAGGCAAGGGAACGTTGGGGCAACTAGTGGGCAGCCCTCAGTACTTGAGGGAGCCAGGGACGGGTCCTGAGAAGAGGGATAGGTCCTTGCTGAGGGATCTGCTGGAAGAGGAGCTCTTTGTGGGGAGGGTTCACTAGCGGGGTTCAGGAGGTGGGAAGTTGCCGGCCAAAGGGGGTGAGGATGAAATGGGAGGTTGGGGAAGATGGCTGTGGGAAGGATCCCTGGGAGGCAGCCAAGGCTGAAAGTCAGCTCTCCCCTAGACGGCGCCCACACGCTGACCTGTGCGCTCATGCTGCTCAACACGGATCTCCACGGCCACGTGAGTGGAGGCGGGCGGGCAGGAGCCGGAAAACAAACCCCTGGCCAGACATGCAGGACCTGGGAGGCCAACGGCCCTCCAAACTCACAGGCCTCCGTTCCCTCCCTTAGAACATCGGGAAGCGCATGACCTGCGGGGACTTCATCGGGAACCTGGAGGGCCTCAATGATGGCGGCGACTTCCCTAGGGAGCTGCTCAAGGTGGGGGGCGAGGCAGGGTAGAAGTCGCTGGAGGGGAAGGATGGAGGACCCAGTCGGCAACGGAGTCCGGAGTCGGAGGGAGGGCAGAGCTGGGGCTTGCCGACCCCCGGCTCCTGCCACGGGAGCCTGGGCTCTCATGACTCAGCCTGGGGACCGCCCCCTCCCCAGGCCCCACGCGCAGGCTCTCCCGGAACATGCGCACATGCGTGCGGTCGCGACTGCGCACGGCGGGGGAGGGGACCCGGCTCTGGAAAACGCAAGCAGGCGGCCCCGGGCCCTGCATTTGCCTTCAGTTCCCTTCCTCCAGCGTGCGCTGGGGTGGAAGGCGGGAGTTGCGGGGGTCCCTGCACGGGGCCGGGATTGGATGGGGGTACACTCCACACTGCTCCCCCGCCGCGTGGACAGCCAAAAAGACCCTCCTGGCGCTGCTGCGCTGCAGGGACCCGGAGGGAGAGGGGCCTGAGAGGGACTAAGCTTTTCCAAGGTCTGGCAGCGAGTTAGCGCAACGCTGGAGCTAGAAACTGCTTTCTGGCTCCCTGTGAGCAGGCCCCGTTCCCAGGCGCCAGCTCCATGGCTGGCAACCGAGGGCTCAGATACGTAGGGGCTGGTTGCCGGTAGGGGAAGGGAGCGGCTAGTCCAGTGGGTTCACTCCTCTCCCTGATCTGGTGGTAGTTTATCCAGAGAGGCCTGGACTCACTTGAAGTAACCCCCAGGCTAGGACAAAGGTGTCTGTGCGCCACTACATACATGTTAACAGCACAGGATTGTCCCAGGGCGTTTCTGTGAGCTTGGGGTGCTGGGCTTCTGAGTTTGGGGTATATCTGAGAGGGAACGTCCATGGTGAGCTGGGGTGTGTGCTTGAGTTGAGTTGCATCTGTGTGCCCGGGCGTCGTGAATCACGGGTTTGTATGGCTTGGTGTGTTTGTGCTTTAGGGCTTACGATTCAGAGTGTGTGTTTGAGTTGGGGTGTAGGCTGGATGTTTATGTGTGGTGGGGTGTACATTTTCGAATTGGCCGTGTCTGAGGTATGCCATATGCCTCTGAGTAGGGGGTGTATCTTTGTGAGCTAAAGATTGTAAGTTTTGAAGTGTCCATCTGAATGGGTACTGTCTGCGAGTTGGGGTGACCGTGAACTGGTGCGTCTGGTTTGTTGGGGTGTACGTCAGAATCGAGGTGTGTTAAGTGACTTGAGATCTATATATGGGGGGGTATCTGCGGGTGAGCTGGATGAGGCCGGGGCTGTTCCTTCCCTGCCTCCGTCCTCCCTCGAGGCCCCTCTTGGCTCAGTGGAAAAGGGCTGCAGGGAAGCGGTCCAACCTCTCCCCTCCCACCACCCCAACCCAGACCAGGCAGAAGGGAGTTCCAGATCCTGCCGAGTCCGCCCAGCGTCACAGCCCTAGGCCTAGCGGCGCTCCCAGCCTCCCTGGAGCTGCCACCCACGCTGGCCTCCCCAGGCTCCTCCCCGTGGCCGCGCGGGGAGGGCCCCCTTCGCGATCGGGCGCCTCCATTTCATGCGGTCCCCGCCCCCAGCCCTCGCCCTCCCTTTCCCGTCGGCGCCCCCCTCCCGCTCTAGCCGAGCCGCAGAGCAGACAGCGCCGCCGCCGCCGCGCACTCCGTGCGTCCGTGAGAGCCGGGCCGGCTCGGGCCGGGCCGCGCCGCTCGCGCTGGCTGTCGGGGAAGCGGTCCGCGGGCCGTCCGGGCGGCCCGGGGGCCGAGGGCGGACGGGGGCATGGCCGGGGGCCGCGGCGCGCCGGCCGGGCCAGCATGATCGGCGTCAACAGCATCCACAGCAGCGCCGGGCGGCTGCGCTCGCGCTCGCTGTGCTCCGTGCGCTACGGGCGCACCCACCGCGGCGCGGAGACCCTGTGCTACGGCTGGCCGCAGCGCTCGCGCAGCCTCAAGCCCGTGCTCTACACCGACCTGGTGGTCAGCCGCCTGCAGAGCCGCAAGAAGAAAAAGGCGGTGAGGGCGTTGGGGCCGCGGCCCACGCCAGGCTGGGGGGCGACCGAGGGGGCGGCTTGAGGGAGGCACCGAGGGCGGCGCCAACCGAGGGCGGAGCCTGGTAGGAACAGAGGTCATGGGCAGCCAGAGGCGGGCACGGGCTGGGGGGCAGGGAGGGCACAGACCCTGGGACCAATGTGGGCCTCAAAAACCGAAGAGGCTTTTCTAGATTGAATATGACTTGCGGCCCACCGATGGGGTTCAGGGCCCTCGAAGGAGGTGTGGTGGTGGGCCGAAGGGGGTCCTGAGACAGGGCAGGGGATGAACTGGAAGGCTGGAGGCAAGGATTGCAGGTTGGATCTTGGTGGCCACTTCCGCTTTCTGGCCAGAGAGTTGGGGAGTGAGGGTTAAGGGTCTGAGCCATGCTGGGTTTCGGCTGGGTGTGTGCTGGAAGGTCTGTGTGTTGATTTGCCTTGGTTGTGCTGGGGGCGGTGGAGCGGGGGTTGGAGGCTGTGGGGTACACCCATCCCCAGATAGGGTGTGAACAGTGTGCGCCCAGTTGGGATGCCTGGTTTGCCTTGTGGCTGGGCATGGCTGTGGGCAGTGAGAGAGTCAGAGACTGTGGTCTGTTGGGAGGAGTGAAGGGGAGGCTGTGTCCCATCACAGGGAAGGTGCCTACGTCACCACTGCACCCAGCTCACATGCAGGCAGCATCACACGCCACACACTTAGCCCAACATGCACATGCTGGGGACACACCCACTCATGGGCGGGCTGACGGAAGTACCCCACAGTTGGAGGTGCTGGCGTGGACCCATGTTCCAGGCCACTCTGGAGAAGAGGGGACCCCATGCCACTCCTGGAGCCTATTCTCTTTTCTGACCACCCCAGGACCCCCAAATGTCCCCAGGCCACCTGCACAGAGGGGAAGTGGCTGGTTCACGTCGCACAGAGTTTGGGCTATGCAGGGATTGGAAGCTAAAACCACTGCTTTTTAGATGAGTGTTCACTCTCCAGTGACAAAGTGTGCACGTGGGCAGGGCGCTGGACCACCCTGGCATTTGGCTTAGTGGGGCTGTCAGGGTTAGCGGGAGGCCTCAGCTTGTCTTGGTGTTGGGAGCCATGATAGTGTGTTCTCTATTAGCGAAGGAAAGTGCTGACAGGGCGAGTCCCCTATCCTGGGGTCGCAGTTTCCCCATATGCTATGTGTGGGCTCATCGTGTGGAAACAGGCCAGAGCGCGTGGTTGGGGGCAGGGGAATTTCTTGGGCTGCTTTTCCCATTCCCTCCAGGGCTGTGCTTCTCCAGCCCAGGATCTGAGCAGGACAGCCCCTTAACAACAATAAAGATAATAATAGCAACAACCATTTACTGTGCGTCAGCCTTGTGCTGGGATGCCCTGTGCTAACTGCCTGTGCCCACATGTTACTACGTTTGTTTCTCTCCATGGATACTTGCCCGAAGTCATGCAGCTCAGGTGGTGGAGCCGGGTCTGGGTCTCCATTCTGGAGCCTGTATTTTTGGTCATTATATCTTGCTGCCCTTTCCCCTTAGTTCTGGCTCATCTCTCAAGTTAGAGGGGAAGGCTCTAAGCTCTGACACTGGGGTACTGACCCACAACCCCCTAATTTGTTCCCCCCACCCCCCAGGCCTTGTACAGCTCCATCAAGAATGAGAAGCTGCAGTGGGCCATGTGAGTCCTGGGGCTGTGTGGTGGGGCTAGGACGGGGCATGGGGAAGGGGCTGCCTGGGGAGGCTGAGAGAACTGGGGTGGGCCCTGGATGGGGGTAGGGGAGGGGAGTGAGAGGCCACGAGAGGCAGTGAGGCTGCCTCACTTCCTTCTTTGGAGATGTCTGCCTGGATTTGGGGTTCTGTATCTTGTCTCTAGCTGGGTTGTTATGACAAGTGGGTTGGGGTGGGAGGAGAGGTGCTTCAGCATCAAAGGGAGGTCCCCTGGCAACCTGAGTGGGCAAGCAGAAGCCTCTGGAAGCAAGGCCTTGACCAGCAGCACAAGAGGCCCTCGCAGGTCCTAGGGAGCCCAGATGTCACAGAACAAAACAAGTAACCATGCTGTCTGTTCTTGGAAGGCTCCAATAGAAACACAGAGACTCGGCTGGGCGCGGTGGCTCACACTTGTAATCCCAGCACTTTGGGAGGCCAAGGCGGGCGGATCACGAGGTCAGGAGATCAAGACCATCCTGGCTAACACGATGAAACACTGTCTCTACTAAAAACACAAAAAATTAGCCGGGCGTGGTGGCACGTGCCTGTAGTCCCAGCTACTCAGGAGGCTGAGGCAGGAGGATGTTGTGAACCCGGGAGGCAGAGCTTGCAGTGAGCCGAGATTGTGCCACTGCACTCCAGCCTGGGTGACAGAGAGAGACTCTGTCTCAAAAAAAAAAAGAAAAAAAAAAAAAGAAACATAGAGACCATAAGTAAGTCTTGGAAGAGTCTAGTCTTCTAGTCTGAGGGAAGAAATCCAGTTTGGGCCTTGGGGTCCCCACTCTGAGGGTGGAGGCCTTATCTTCACAGTTCATCGATCACTCAAATTTGCCGTTATCCACTGAGACTCCCTCACTGCCCAGTTAGCTGAGAGTTCCCAGTCATTGGAGATCTCAGGGGAGGCGCAGCTCAGGATTAGGATGCAGGGGGCGATCGGGGAAGGCTTTTGGAGGGTTGAGACTGGGGCCATGAAGTTGGGGCAACATTTGGGAAGAGGAAAGGGGAAGCTGGAATTTGGAAGGCAAAGATGTGGTGGCTGAAATGAGTATGGGGTGGGGGACCAGTGGGGGCAGGCCTGGCTGAGATGGAGAAAAACACTGTTGGGGGAGATGCAGTGTAGGCTCCATATGGGAAGTAACAGGGAGCTACCACAGGTTCTTGAGCAAGGGAGTGACAAGATAGAATCTGATTTTGTATCTGACTGAGCCTGTAGACCAGGATGTATGGGGTTGGGGTGGGGATGGCACTAGGAAGCTACTTCTTCCATCTGCTACCATTTAGCCACAAGCCGTGAGCAAAGCCCAGGGCTGGATGTGGTTGAGCCAGCGGAGGCAGACTCAGGGCTGTCCTGGTGGAGAAGGGTGTGAGGGCTGCAGGCGTGCAGCAATGGAGAGGATAGTGCTGGCCCTACTTGCTGGGAGGAAGGGACAGTGGTGGCTCTAGGCTGGGGAGCTCTGAGGGAGGTGCCCTGCTCTGAGGAGGCACAGCTACACATTGTGGAGGCCTGATCTGAGGCGGGAGACATGGCAGGACCTTCAGGTTGAGCCCCCCAAGCCACAAACACTGGGGGAGCTTTTCCAGGGAGGGCAGAGGCCAGAACGGAAGTGGGGGGTCATGGCTCCATGGCCAGCCCCCTGTGAGATGATCACACCTGCAGAGACGAGGAGGAGCTGAGACGCTCTCTGTCTGAGTTGGCCGACCCCAACCCCAAGGTCATCAAGCGGATCAGCGGGGGCAGTGGCAGTGGCTCCAGCCCTTTCCTGGACCTGACTCCCGAGCCTGGGGCTGCTGTCTACAAGCACGGGGCCCTGGTGCGAAAGGTGCACGCAGACCCTGACTGCAGGAAGAGTATGTGGCCGAGTTGCGGGGGGCGGGCATCTAGGGGATGGATGGGAGTGGGCCTGTTCCAGGGCCCCCTGACCTGTCTTCTCTCCCCGCAGCACCTCGGGGCAAGCGGGGCTGGAAGAGCTTCCACGGGATCCTCAAGGGCATGATCCTCTACCTACAGAAGGTACGGGGTCAGGCCAGGGGGCTGAGGCTGGGACTGAGTTGGCTGGTGGGTGTGGGGTGATGGGTGGGAATAGAAGGGGTTGGGCCAGGCTGCATTTGGGGCCAGGACAAGATGGGCATCCCTGCAGGAGGAGTACAAGCCTGGGAAGGCCCTTTCAGAGACGGAGCTCAAGAATGCCATCAGCATCCACCATGCCCTGGCCACTCGTGCCAGTGACTACAGCAAGAGGCCCCACGTCTTCTACCTGCGCACAGCTGACTGGCGGGTCTTCCTCTTCCAGGCCCCGTGAGTGCCCTCCTCCTGCCCATCCCGGACCCCTTCCCCCACCTCCCATCCTGCTCCCCTCCCTGTCCCTGGATTTCTTCATTCCTTCTCAGGCCACACTTGATCCAGGACTGGCATCCTGGGACAGAAACCCTGGGCCCAGGTCCCAAGGGGCTGTGCTTTCTTCCCAGGAGCCTGGAACAGATGCAGTCCTGGATCACTCGCATCAATGTAGTAGCCGCTATGTTCTCTGCGCCCCCCTTCCCAGCTGCTGTTAGTTCTCAAAAGAAGTTCAGCCGCCCTCTCCTGCCCAGCGCTGCCACCCGCCTCTCCCAGGTAGCCCAAGTTCTGTCCACCTGGTACCAGTGGGATGGACGGGGTTAGGCTCAGGCCCACTGCACTCAAAGCTGCTGCGTATGATCATGGAGATGTCCCCTGCACCAGGATGCTGGCCACAGGGATGAGCAGGAGCTGAAATCCAGCCCCCACTGGGTCCCACTTGCCAGCTGGGAACCCAAACATAGTGCTTTGTTTGTCCAAAGGAAGGGGCATCTTTTTAAAAATCCGCAGAGACACTGTATAGGGCAGAGTGACCATGACCATGCCTCCCCCTGGCCGCTAGGAGGAGCAGGTGCGGACCCACGAGGCCAAGCTGAAGGCCATGGCAAGTGAGCTGCGGGAGCACCGGGCCGCCCAGCTGGGCAAGAAGGGCCGGGGCAAGGAGGCTGAAGAGCAGCGGCAGAAGGAGGCCTATCTGGAGTTTGAGGTGAGCCTCCCTGTCTGCCCCTCTGTCCACACACACAGGCCCATACTAGGGTGAAGGGCATGAACTCTAACAGTGGAACCGGCCGGAGGTCCTTGGGCAGGTTGCTTAATCTAAGCCTCAGTTTCCTCCTCTGTGCAACAAGGATAACATTTGACACCCACTGGGGTCTCGAGGTGAGGCATGTATCAAGCGTGCCATTTCCCCAGCTCTAGTAAAGGCTCAAGACACATTAGGTTATAGATGATGGTCCCAGGAGAGCCCAGAGAGGGCACCAGCCTGCATGGGACCATCTTACAGTCCTGGGTGGGCACCTGCCATCTCCTGCCCTGCTGGCGGCCCTCCCTGGTCCAGATGGTGGGGTGGGCAGAAGGCAGAGAACAGGCTCTCACAGCCCCTGCCCCTCTGCCTCAGAAATCCCGCTACAGCACCTATGCAGCGCTGCTTCGGGTCAAGCTGAAGGCAGGCAGTGAGGAGCTGGATGCAGTGGAGGCAGCACTGGCCCAGGCTGGGAGCACGGAGGATGGACTCCCTCCTTCTCACTCCAGTCCCTCCCTGCAGCCCAAACCCTCCAGCCAGCCCCGGGCTCAGCGTCACAGCTCAGAGCCTCGGCCAGGGGCAGGCAGTGGGTGGCGGAAGCCCTGAGATGAGGTTTGGGGTGGGGGGTGCCTGCTGGGCACCTGAAGGATGACATGGCCCTGCCTGAGCCCGGGCCGGCCTCGGGCCACCCACGAGGGCCTCCCGGCCTAGGGCCCGACCGCGCCGGACGCGGTGTCCGGGGCAGGGCAGGGCTGGGGCCTGGGCCTCAGGAGCCTAGGCTAGGGGCGCCTCCGAGAGCCCCTTTTTGTGATAATGTTTTGCACTTTTTCGTACAGGGTGGGTGGGGGCGGGAGGGGCTAGCGCCCCTGAACTTTTGATGCTTTTTCTCGTGTGGGAGAGGCCTGATGCCGTTTCTGCTTTCTGCTGAGACCACCCCCACCCTGACACCATCAGTCCCCCTCTGTCCTGGGGCCTGGCTTGGACAGAGACCAGGATTTGGGGCTGAGCTGGTTTCCCCTCCCTCCTCCCCAAGGGCTCACTCTTTCTCTTGCTGGAGGTGGAGGAAGGGCGTCCATGCCAAGGCCCCATACCTGGGCCGGGGGCAGCACAGCCTGGCTTTCCCCCGCTTCAGTGGGCCTTGCCCTTTGTACAGCCTCCACCCCCATTAAAACTGCTCTGGACTTGCTGGCTGGGCCTCCTCCTTCTCTTCTCACCATGCCTGGCGTGTGGGCAGGGTGGGTAGCTGGTTCCAGGGACAAGAGTCACATCAGGGGCTGCCATAAGTTGGGAAGGAAGGGTCCTCCCCTTCCTATGAGAATCCTTTATTTGTCCCAACTGAGGGGTGGGTGTGGGGTGTTAAATAAGATTTGAAACAGGTGGGGACGCTGTACAGGGGGTCCAGGAAGGGGGCTGGGGGCAGGCAGCAGGTCAGTGCACCTGAGGCTGGGGGTGCCCGTGGCAGAGCCCTCCTGGTGGCTCAGGGGGTGGGCCCAGCTTCTCTGCCTCCTGCTCCACTGACTGGCTCCCGTATGCACTGTCTTCCTTCACCTCTGCTGGGGTGAATGGGACAGTCAAAGCCTCAGGCCTCCCACCCTCCAAGTCCAGATCCACCTTCTAGGGAGGCCCCTTTACCTGTGCTGGGCAGCTTGTCTCGGGTCTCTGGACCCCTCAGCAGCCTCACTCCCTCCTCTAGGCCCATGTCAGACAGGGCCTCCAGTAGCCCTGCCAGGTCCCCGCCAGCCAGCTGAGAAAACAGAGGGATGAGGTCTGAGTCATGGTTAGGGCATGTGCTCGGGAGCCCTGGGGTCAAGGAGGCACCTGGACTCAGATCGGGAAAGGAGGCTGGGGAGGGGGCAGGGCACAGGCCAACCCACCTCGTAGCTGCGCAGGAGGCTGCCGCTGGGCGAGGCCGTCTGCCGGTATGTGTCCACCAGGCTGCGCAGCCCCAGACGCTCTGCCAGCTCTGCCCAGCTGCCCTGGGCTTCTGGCCCGTCTAGCAGCTGCTCCAGGTTCTGCAGAGCTGTATCACCAAGTGACAGTCCCGGCCCTGAGGGGGACACACATATAGACATGTCATTTACCTCCAGAGTTGGGTGGGGACATGGACACCTGAACACTGCCTTTCTCCCAAGGTAAGCGACAGACAGGACCATGAGGGGTGACGGACGGGGCCGAGGGTAGAGAAAGGGAGGCCTCCTTCAGAGGTCCTGAAGGAGAAGAGACCTCCGTGAGGAGTCAGAGGAGTCGGGCTGGGGATGCTTGATGCTTCTCACCTGCAGGGCTGGGCGGGGTCAGGGGTGGCTCCATGGTGTTCTGAGCGGCATTTAGCAGCAAGGTCTTCACCTGGGGAGACAGCCGCAGTTCTGTCTACCTCCCACCTCGTCCTTAAGCCCGTGTCTTTAAGTCCAGATACTCTGGACCCCGTCACTCAGAGCACTTCTAGTCCCAGGCTGGCCTCACCTTGGTGCTACAAGTGAGGTCAAGAGGCGTGTGGCCCCGGAAGCTGCTTCGGGTGTCCTTCTCAGGCCCTTCAGAGTCCGAGTCGCTATCAGAGGTAGGGGGTGAAGGCAGTGGGCACAGGGGCTCCTCGTTTTCAGCATGGATGTCAGCACCTGGGAGAGGGAGGCCGTAATGGGGAGGTATGGTGGGGGCCTACATTAAGGACTGCAAAGTGGGGGGACTGGGAGGCACCTCTCCCCCTTCCCCCCACCCTGTTCAAGTGCCCCTGAGGGTGAGACTGACCAGCCTTCAGAAGGAGGCGGGTGAGGGTTGGGTACCCCAGTCCAGCTGCCAGGTGCAGGGGTGTGTTTCCCGCAAAGGTGCGAGCGTTCACGTTGGCCCGGAGCTGGGGGTGCGAGCAGCGAGGGTTGACACCACAGCATGGTCCCCTTGGCCAGCGCCCCCTTCACCATCTTTGGCCCCTCCACCACCCTTGGCCCCACTCCTTCCACAATCCTCAGTCCCACCTTGGTGACCAGATGGGTGACCAACCCCAGCTCCTCCATCTCTGTGGCTAGATGCAAGGCTGTTCGCCCCCCCTGCCGCTCTGTGGCCTCCACTTCAGCCCCACTGTCCACCAGCAGATCCAGGCACTCGGGGCTTCGGGCTCGGACCGCCAGGTGTACCGGATACAGTCCTAAGGATGCAGGATGCTCAACCTGCAGCTGTGACCCTTAAGGCGGCCCCTGGGCCAGCCCTGACCATTCAACCTCGACACCTCATAGTCCATTCTGGGCACTGGCCAGATACCCTCCCTGGTCCCCCCCTGCCCCCTTAGTCAGGTGAGATGGGGAGCTCACCCTCAAAGTCAGGCATATGCAACAGCTGGGGCACAGCAGGAGCTCCACTCTGAAGCAGTGCACGCAGCAGTTCAGGGGCACCAGCGCCTGCCCGCAGCGCCAGATGCATGGCTGAGTCTCCATGCCGATCCAGCAGAGCTGGGTCTGCACCCACCCGCAGCAGAAAGCTCACCACACTCGTCTGCTCGGTGATCACCGCCAGGTGCAGGGGCGTCTGGGGATGAAAGCAGGGTGAGCCAGGCCCGAGACCCCCTTGCCTTCCAACCCCTCCCACCTCCCCAGTAGGCGCCCCCGCACCTGGTGCAGGTGGTTGGTGAGGTTGACGACGCCGAGGTCCTGGGCGTAGTGGATGACATAGGCTATTTGCTCAATGACACTCGTCTGCCCGTGGATGATGGCCAGGTGCAGTGGTCTGGGGGTTGGGGAGCGAGAGTCTGGCCCAGCCACTCAGAGCATCTTTCCTTCTCAAAGCCCCACCGCCCTCATAGTCTCCCTCGCTGGGGCCCATGGAACCCAGCACGTGGCCCAGGGCATCGCTGTGCTTGCACTTAACGTTTCGCAGCACCTTTTGAGGTAGGTAAGTGCTATAACTGTACCCCTTGCACGGTCGACAAAACTGAAGTTTGGACAGACCAAGCAGCTTCAACAGAGCTGGTGAACCCCGAGGCCGGACTTGAAGCCTGGCGTGTCCAAAAACTGCAGAGCCCGGCTCCGTGCCGGTCCCTTTCCTGCCCCTGCCCCGCGCCGCGTCCGCCAGGCCCTCTGTTGCCTACGTGTCTCCGTTCTCGTCCTGCGCCGTCAGTAGGTGGCGCTGTCCCGCCAGCAGCGCGCGCGCGTCCGCGGTGACGCCGTAGTCGAGTAGGGCTCGGGCGCTGCGCTGCGCCAGGCCGAACAGGCGCGCGTTGTACTCTCGGGCTGGGGGCGACAGACGGCGTGGGTCAGGGCTGGGTCCTCAGCCCCGGCGCCCCGACCGCCCGTGCCCCGGAGTCCATACCTCGCCGCAGCATCTCCGGGGCCTGCGGCTTGCACTGGGGGGTCCTGGAGGGGGCGCTCGGCTCCGCAGCTTCCTCCTCGGAGTCCCTGCCGGGCACTGAGGCGGCCATCTGCGCCCCGCCCCCGCCTCCCGGGTAGCAGCCCATGGGGCCCGCGCCGGACTGGTAGGGGCTGTAGGCCAGGGAGCAGGGGAAGAAACTGAGGCTGCCACCTGTGGATACAGGCAGGACTGTGGGAAGCGGGCCACCAGCCACGACTCTCCCAGATTTTTTTTTGAGACGGAGTTTCGCTCTTACTGCCCAGCCTGGAGTGCAGTGGCGCGATCTCGGCTCACTGCAACCTGTCTCCCGGGTTCAAGCGATTCTCCTGCCTCAGCCTCCCGAGTAGCTGGGATTACAGGCGCCTGCCACCATGCCCAGCTAATGTTTGTATTTTTAGTAGAGATGAGGTTTCACGCTGTTGGCCAGGCGGTCTCGAACTCCTGATCTCATGTAATCCGCCTGCCTTGGCCTCCCAAAGTGCTGGATTACAGGCGTGAGCCACCACGCCCGGCCTCTCCCAGGTTTTTTTCCTCCACAGCTTCTCTTACCTTTACCCCTCCCTCCATCAGTACCCCCTCACCTCCTCCAGCTCCTCCGTAGCCCCCGGCTGCACCCCCAGAGCCTCCACCCATGTGGGAGCCACCCCCGAAGGGCTGGGAGAAGGTGGGCAAGGCCTTCCTCCGCTTCCGCTGCACCTCTTCCTTGTCTGGGGGCAGAGGAAAATGAGATTGAGCCCAATTATTGTGTCATGCCTCAGGGGCCCTTCCCAGAAGAGCCCTCAGGCTGGCTCCTAGGAAGCACCTCCTGGGACCCTCGCACTCCTGACTTGGCTCACGCATCCCCATATCTAGCTCTTGGGACCTTCTTCTAGCCCAGCCTGGCCCCTCGCCAGCCCCCTGAGGTCCTCAGCCCAGCTCCACCTTCCACCAGAGGGTAATAGGTGAACTGTTTGGAATCAGACACGTCCCCTCCTCGCTTGCGTTTCAGTTGCAGGAACACTGTTACGGGCCGCTCAATCTTCATCTTGTGATAGGGGGGTGTCCGGAACACAATGGCATACTGGGGGGTGCAGGGAGACACAGGGTGTCAGTGAGTCCTTAGCCTAATTTAGCCCCCAGCCCGGGCCCTAGCCCTGGATACCTGTTTATGCACATCTGTGGGAGAGAAGTCCCCAAAGGCCTGCCATCCGTTCTCATCATCCTCATAGAACCGAACCTCAATGTCATCTACAAGGAAAACGGAAGCTTGGCCACAGCTCCCGGTGGAATCTCCGGGGCCATTTACCCTAGAGCTTCCCTGGCCCCAGTCTTATACCCGATGTCCTTGGCGCCCAGCCTGGGCTCCAGTCTTACCTTTCTGCACCTTGTCACAAAGCAGATAAACTTCATCTCCACCCCGCACAGAGCCTGCTGTCTTGTCCATTCGAGAAATCTTCAGGTTTGATGCCCCTGGAGATTCTATGGGGTGGGATATGGATTAGTTGAAATGATGCAATAGCCATGGCCACATTTAAGGAGCTGGGTGCTTTGTATTCCTTATCTCAGCAACCCCTGGAGCTGCAGGAACCACCCAATATACACATTTACTAAAGACAGAAGCTTCAAGGGGGGAAATGACTTGCTTAGGATCACACAGCTCGTATGTGGGAGGGCCAGGTTCTGAAACCCGGGCCTGTTTGGCTCCACAGCTTGAGGTCACCCCTCATGCCACCTCTGCCACCAGGCCTGGAACCCCAGGCAATCAGGATACTCACTGCTGTCATGGATGGGCTGGGAGATGACTGGCTTCAGGGGCAGGGAGAAGGAGCCATCACTGGCTCGAAGGAAGGCAGAGAAGCGCAGCCGCACTATACTCAGATCCATCACCTTCTTCAGTTCTTTGGCCTCTTGCTCCAGCTCCCGCTGCTCGGCCTCTGGGCAGTGGGTACATGTGTGAGCCCTGGGCTTCTCCCTCCCTGCTCCTTCCATGAGCACCTCCCATGACCCCCCGCCCCCTGCACCCATACCTGTAAGGCCCTGGGGCCTAGAGCGGAGCCGCTGCCTCTGAAGTTTTTGTATCATAGTCCCCATCATGTTCTTCTTAGTCACATGCAGGACACCCAGGTTGTTAAATCTGAGAAGGGAGAATCAGAGGCTTTTGGCCGTGCAGTTCTTTCTTCCTGAGGCACCTTTCCCAGTGCCAGGGCTCAGCTCAGCCCTACTTCCTCAAGGAAGCCATTGGAGTTTCTACTTGGGCCCTTGGGTTTGGGGCCAACCTACATCTTTCCCCTTGGTCAGATGCTAAGCTCATGGAGGTGGGCTGGGGCCTAGGACTGGCAGACAGGGGCATACCAGTGGGGGCCAGGCGTAGAGGGCACCTACTGGGCAGTCATGTCCTTGGGCCCCACAGAAACGGCGCAGATCCCCAGCTCCGAGCATTGCTTGCCCACCAGACTGTGGGCATGAGCACGAGGTGGGTCACTGTGTGTTACCAGGTCCACCTCAATCTTGGCTGGTCCCTCGTAGTTACAGATCTAGGAGAGGCAGGGACTGTGAGGGCCTTGGGCATGCTGTCCACTTAGCCCACCCTCCAGCACCATCCTGGCTCACCTTGACAGTGGGATAGGTCTTTCGGCCCTTCTCACTGGAGGCACCGGGCAGTCCTCCATGGGAGGGGCCTTCACAGCCATATCGAAATCGGAAGCCTCTCTGAAGGTCCAAGGGCAGAGTAGCATTGTGATCAGGGAAGACCACCCAGGCCAGCAGTGACCACAGTGCCTGGTAGTAGCCCTGAACCACAACTGCAGCACTCTGATCAGCATCAGTGACCATCCAATCCCCTGTGGCCTCCTTGGGCATTGGCTCCTCCATGGCCAGCCAGCTACCACTACCCCATTTGTCCCCAAAGCTGAAGCCATTCCACACCCTCCCTTTTGCTCACTCACCTGCTTAGGCTGTTCCACGATCACCAGGTAGGGGCCATCAGCTGGGGACAGAGAGACCTTGCTGAGCCACGATCTCCCAGCCCCTCCCCCAGAGAGAGGGCACATGCTCTCCCTCCCCCGGCTTTAGGACTAGAGGAGGTTAGTGAACTTGCTGACCTGTCTCTGGGGCTGGCTCCTTGGGTTCCACAATGGAGGAGTTCAATTTGAAATCATCATATTCAATAATACCATCCAGACCCTGGTTTGGAGACAGACTGGGGGTGGCATCCGACTCTCAGCGCCCCCCCAGAGCCGCACCTCCCATCTCCAAGTCCTCAGTGGTCACTCCCCCTCCTCCTCAGACCCAACAGAAAGCTCCTTTTGGAGGCAGAGTTGCAGACAGATGGACAGGCTGGCAGGCTGAGAGCATCTGCGAGCATGCAGGTGTAAGGCAGCAGAGGGGGCTTGGGCAGACAGGTGGACAGACACGGGGAGCGGCCGGTCGGGTCAGGGGCAGGCGGCGTGACTCACTGGGTTGTAGCAACTCTCCATGTCTCTGGGCTAGGCCCGGCTCTGTCTAGTGGCTCCGGCCAGGTTCTCCTTCCCAGAATTTTGGGCGCCCGCCTAAAGTTGGGAGGAGTGGCGTGGGGGAGGGGGTCAGATCTAAATGGGGGTGGGCGGGAGATGGGGGCTCAGATTTGGGGGAGGGTCCGACCTCCTCCAGCCGCCCGTCCGGGTGTGGCGGGTGAGATCCGGTGGAGAGCGAGATCCGGAGTTGGGCTTGGCCGGGGAAGGGGCAGGAAAGTTAGAGCAGCTTAGGAAAGTCCCGAAAATACCAAGGGGAGGCGGGGCCGGAGGGGGCGGGCCTGGAAATGACGCCACTGGCCCCGCCCTCACGACGGGAGGGGCGGGAGGCCCTCGCCAGTCTGCGGGCTCCCGCTGCTTTTCAGCGGGCAGAGGGCTAGGAGAATCAGGGAAGCCCCAGTGGGGGTTAAGCCCCCTCCTCCCTCCAGGGCAGGGAACAGGAGGGTCCTTCACGGCCGGGAGGAGGCTGGCAGTCTGGGGCCAAGTCCGCCTCCCGCTCCCCTCCCTCGGTCTGGAGCAACCTTGGGATTTTCTGCCAGGAGGGAGGCCACGGCTGATAAACCCCGGGGGCTTTTGGGGGGACATTCCTGCTGTCGAAAGGCCTCCCCTTCGAACAGCCTGTAGGCGGGGGCTCTTTCCTGTGGGAGGCCCCGGGGTTCTGCCCCAAGAACGCGATTCTGGGGCCGCGGGAAAAGCGTCTCCTCCTCGGAATGGGCTCTTCTCTCTCTCTCCCAAACCTCGCAACAGCAGCTGGTCCCACACCGCACGGGCTGTGGGCGCGCAGGCGACAGGGAGACCTCTGCACGCTCCCCACCCAATACAAGCTTGTGTCTCCATCACAGCTCCACAAGTGTGTTTCGGCTGTAGTGCTTGGTTGCATGTTGTGTGTCCATGGCGTCAACATGAGTGTGCATGCGAGCATGTGTGTAGATAGGTGAATCCCAAGCTTCTCAGTGTGGGTGTGTGTCAGCGCCTGTCTTGATGTACAGACACGGGTGAGCGTATCTTGAGTTTGTGCGTGAAGGGTGTGGGTGCAGGCACCAGTGCACCGGTGGGCACGTCTCCGTGTGCATGTGTGTGCGAGTGCGACTGCACGGACGCTGCCGTGTGTTCGCCAGCACAGGTACAGGTGTACGTACGGGTCCGCGTATCTTTGTACAAGGATGTCGACGTGGATCCGAGTGTCGTCGCCTGCGCGCCCTTTCCGGCTGTGTGCAGCTGCTGCTCTCCAGCCCCAGGCGCTGTCCGCTAAAGGCCCTCCTCCCACTCTTCTCTTGTCCCGGCCACCCAGGGGTCTGAATCCAGCCACTCACCGTGGCGGCGGCTCTGGTTGCGGCTTCTCTCCGCGCCCGACCCACCTGGAACCAGTCGCGACACCTCGCCGGCTAGCAGGGCTCGGGCCGGGAAAGCCCCTTTTCGGCCCCCCGGAGGGGGGAATTCCCATGACGTTTCCGTGCGTCACGCCTCGCGCCCTTTTTCATTGGCTGAAAGTTTAACTCTGGACTGGCGCAGCCAACCCGGAGCGACTAGGGCGCGCCCCTGAGAGGGGACAGGCTCACTCAGGGCGGGGAGCGGGGTGACAGGCCACCAGGCGCGAGTTTGGCCTGCCAGGGGACCACCGAGAAGGTACCCGCTGACCCAGCGCCACCCCGGGCCGGGAGCTTCCGCTGCCACTCGACTTTGGCTGCGCCTAACGCCTGGCTTTCTCTGAAGCGGGGGAACCCCAGGGGGAAGCCGACGGCCCCAGCCCTCGGGGCCCCCACCCTGAGTGGCGCGCTGCCGGGAAGTTAGCGGAAGAGGAAGGAAGTTGTTCTTGCGGTCGGTCCCGGGCGCCCTCTGGCGGCCTCTCTGGGGCCGCGAGTAGACTCCATTCGGCCCGGGCCCCTCTCTCGCTCCGTCTCCTCAGCCTCAGGGCTCCGGGAGGGACAGTCCGGACCTCAAACTTTTTTAGAAGTGGCAGGTTCCCAGCGGGCCAGGGCTCAGGAGCTCTGCTCAGGAGAAGGGAAATGAAGTGTTTATCCACCACAGAGATCTGGAATATTAGAACTGAAAAAGGCATCCACAGTTTAAACAGCTCAAATTTCCACCGATATGGGAAATCGCCTCTTTTTTTTTAGTCTCAGGCCGGAATGCAGTGAGGCGATTTTGGTTCACTGCAACCTCTGCCTCCCGGGTTCAAACCATTCTCCTGCTGCAGCCTACCGAGTAGCTGGGATTACAGGCGCCCACCACCACGCCCGGCTAATTTATGTATTTTTAGTAGAGTTGGGGGGTTTCACCATGTTGGTCAGGCTGGTCCCGAACTCCTGACCTCAGGTGATCCGCTGGCCTCCGCCTTCCAAAATGTTGGGATTACAGTCGTGAGCCACTGCGCACGTCCTATTTATTTATTTATTTATTTATTTATTTATTTATGTTTTTGAGACAGCGTCTCGCTCTGTCACCCAGGCTGGAGTACAGTGGTGCGATCATGGCTGACTGCAACCTTGAACTCCGGGGTGCGCCGATTCTCTAACTCTCCTGAGTAGCTGGGACTACAGGTGCACACCACTATACCTGGCAAATTTTAAAATTTTTAGTGGAGATGGATCTCACTACGTTGCCTAGGCTGGTCTTAAACTCCTGGGCTTAAGTGGTCCTCCTACTTTGGCCTTCCAAAATGCTTGGATTACAGACGTGAGCCACTGTGTCCTGCCGAATTGCCTCTTACAGACCTTCCAATTTCCACCTGAACACTTCTAGAGGCAGCGAGGTCAGGACAAATTCGCCAAGCACCGAGTACATGACTGGATCTCTCTCTGGTCAGTAGCGTTTCTCGTTAGGAGGTGACGTGAGTAATCTCCATGCCTGGAGTCCTCCTCTGTTAGGCTTATGGTAGAACATAGGCTATCTTGGGTCTTTCCTGCAGCTTGCCCCAGACGTTTTTAAGAACAGAATCACAGGCCTGCACTGGCACTAAGTAAAGAGAGACTATTACGGCTCTCGATTTGGGCTGTTTCCTATTACTTCCCCACCCCCCTTCATCTTGCCTGCAAATATAGTGTCCCAGGCGCTAGGTTTGGGTACTTTAGAAGTTCTCATTCTCCCTCCCAACAACCCTAGGAGGTGAATATTACCTTTACTGATGAAGAAATTAAGGCTCAGAGAGGTGGAGGAACAACCAAACACACAGCTGAAAGGGACAGAGCCAGGATTCAAACCCAATCTGTTGACTCCAGGATGAAGCTCTTTCCCCTAAATTTGTGTAAAACAAAGCAGCCCTTTCCACTTTATTGTGGGCCTCTGAAACAAATATCATAAGATTCTGCCAAACAATTTGCTGAAATCCAGATATGTTGTCTACTACGTTTCTCTGGTAAGTCAGATTCCTAACACTAAATTAAAATGGACTAAGGCCGGGCATGGTGGCTCACACCTGTAATCTCAGCACTTTGGGAAGCCAAGGCTGGTGGATCACTTGAGCCCAGGAGTTCGAGACCAGCCTTGGCAACATGGTGAAACCCCGTCTCAAAAAATACAATAATTAGCCTGTTTCATAACTAGGTCTCTAAATAAATAAATAAAAATTTAAAAATAAAATTTAAAATGGAGTAAATTCAGCTCGGTTTACTCTAGCTTAGTAAACCCATGCTGGTTACCATTGATCACATCTATCCTTTCAAAGTGCTCACAAATTGCCACCAAAATCAGCACGGATTCTTTGAGTCTCCACAACATCTCTAAAAGCACCCCTAAGGGTTGAGCTATTTTAGTTACAGGAGTCTAAGCCGTAATTTATCTAAAGATTAACAAAAGAAGACCTTTACTAGAGAACACTTCAAACATACAAAGATTTTCACTTTGGAAGGCTGAGGCAGGCAGATCACTTGACCTCAAGAGTTTGAGAACAGCCTGGGCAACATAGGGAGACCTCATGCCTACTTAAGTTAGCCAGATGTGATGGTGAGTGCCTGTAGTCCCAGCTACTCGGAAGGCTAAGGTGGGAGGATTACTTGAGCCCAGGAAGTTGAGGCTGCTGTGAGCCATGTTCGTGCCACTGCACTCCATCCAGCCTAGGTGACAGAGAGACGCTGTCTCAAAAAAAGAAGAGTGGAGAGAATAGTATAATGAGCCCTCGTGTGCCCCTCTGTCAGATTCAACAATTCCTAATGCATGTTAGCCTGGAGATTTAAACTAACTCAAAATAGCTTGTCATTTGCTAGAGCCTCATCTATTTGGGCTTAAGAAACCTCTTCGTTAGGCTGGGCACAGTGACTCACACCTGTAATCCCAGCACTTTGGGAGGCCAAGGCAGGTGGATCACTTGAGGTCAGGAGTTCGAGACCAGCCTGGCCAACATGGTGAAACCCTGTCCCTACTAAAAGTACAAAAATTAGCAGGGTGTGGTGGTGGGTGCCTGTAGTCCCAGCTACTAGGGAGGCTGAGGCAGGAGAATTGTTTGAATCTGGGAGGCGGAGGTTGCAGTGAGCCGAGATCACGCCACTGCACTCCAGCCTGGAAAACAAAGTGAGACTCCATCTCAAAAAAAAAAAAAAAAAAGAAACTTCTTCATTGCATGTTTCACTAATTTTCATCCTAATGATTATCCGTTTCTGCACCCAGCCCTAGCACAATGCCTAGCCCAGAGCAGATGCACCACAAATTTATTCCATTCATTTACCAATAAATAGTGAGAGCCCACTCCATTAAACAACACCGCTGCTTGCAGACAAAACTCAAACAGATATATATCAGTTGGTAATAAGTGCTACAAAGAAAAATTAAGTAGGTAAGGGATTAGAGAGTGACAAGGATTTTCTAGGTATCAGTCAAAGCAGGACTCTCTCATAAGGTAACAATTAAACAATGACTTGAAAAAGTGAGGGAGTGAGTCATGGGGAATATCTGGAGGAAGAGCGTTCCGGGTGGAGGGAACAGTAGGGCCAAGCTCTGATACAAATGTTTGGCATATTTGAGGAACAGCAAGAAGGTTAGTAGGTGGAATAAAGTAATAACTTTGGGTTTTGTTCTGATCAAGATGGAAAGCCATTAGAGAGTTCTGAGCAGTGGAGTGAAAATTGTATAATATATCTTTTTTTTTTTTTTTTTGAGAGAGGCTCTCACTCTGTTACTCAGGGTGGTGTGCAGTGGCGTGATCATAGCTCACTGCGGCCTCAAACTCCTGGGCTCAAGCGATCCTCCCACTTAAGCCTCCTGAGTAGCTAGGAGTACAGGCACCTGCCACCATATCCAGCTGATTTTTGCATTTTTTTGTAGACATGGGTTTCACCATGTTGCCCAGCTGGACTGCAACTCCTGCGCTCAAGTGACCTGCCCACATTGACCTCTCAAAGTGTTGGGATTATGAGTGTGAGCCACCATGCCCAGCCTAAATTTTTATTTTTTAGATTTTTTTTTTTTGAGACAAAGTCTTGCTATGTTGTCCAGGCTGGGGTATAATGTGTCTTAAAAGGATCCATTTGGGCTGTATGCCTGTAATCCCAGCACTTTGAAAGGCCAAGGCAGGAGGATTGCTTGAGCCCATGAGTTTGAGACCAGCCTGGGTAACATGGATGGTAAAACCCCTTCTCTACAAAAAATGCAAAGATTAGCTGGGTGTGGTGGCATGCACCTGTATTCCCAGCTACTCAGGAGTCTGAGGTCAGAGAATGGCATGAGCCCAGGAGGTGAAGATTGCAGTGAGCCTAGATTGCGCCACTGTACTCTGGCCTGGGCAACAGAGCGAGACCGTCTCAAACAAACAAAAAAGGATCCATTTGGCTGCTGTGTAAAGACTATGGAATGCAAGGACCTAGGAGGAAGGAGGGAGACCAGTAGTCCAATAGACCGCGGCTGAGGCTTGGGTGCTAGTGGATGATGAAGGTGGTGGGAAGTAATCGCAATTCTAGATAGATTTAAAGATAGAAGTAACAAGACTTGCTGAGGATTAGATGTAGGATGTGAGAAAAGAGGGGGTTTTGGCATAAAAAGAATGGAATTGTCTTTTAGTGATGTGGGGCACACTGAGAGAGGAGCAGATTTGTAGGGGGTATCAAGAGTTTTTCCTTTTATTTTATTTTTATTTATTTCTTTTTAATTATTATTATTATTTTTTTGAGACAGAGTCTCGCTCTGTTGCCCAGGCTGTAGTGCGGTGGCGCCATCTCGGCTCACTGCAACCTCCACTTTCCAGTTTCAAGTGATTCTCCTGCCTCAGCCTGCCGAGTAGCTGGGATTACAGGCGCCCGCCACCACGCCCGGCTAATTTTTGTATTTTTAGTAGAGACAGGGTTTCACCATGTTGGTCAGGCTGGTCTTGAACTCCTCACCTTGTAATCTGCCCGCATCGGCCTCCCACAGTGCTGGGATTACAGGCGTGAGCCACTGTGCCCAGCCTTTTTTTTTTTTTTTTTTTTTTGAGACAGTCTCACTCTGTTGCCCAGGCTGGAGTGCAGTGGCGCAGTCTCAGCTCACAGCAACCTCCACCTCCTGGGTTCAAGCGATTCTCCTGCCTCATCCTCCTGAGTAGTGGGGATTACAGGCCCCTCTCAACAGGAGCCCTGGGGCTGAGTGACTCTGCTCATTCACAGCCACTTGTCTTCCAACCAGTGAGCCCTCAACAAAGGTAAATACCCATGGCTCCAATAACCACCACTTTTGTTGTTGCTAGTATTTTTTTCTATTTGGTGGCGGGGCGGGGAGGAATGGCCATTGTAGCTCATTCTGTATTTTGTTCTTTCTCATATCATTATGTGTGTAGAAAATTCACATATTTTTCTTGGTTGTGAGCATCTGTTTCCAGTTTTTATAAACTCCTACTAAACTCTCAGCTCACTAGGTAATAACCTGTTTTCGCAGATACTTAGCCTTTTATTTCACATGAGAAGCTACAGAAAATGTGTTTAACTTTGGAGGGTTTCTATACCACACCACCACTACTTTTATTTATTTATTTATTTATTTTTCTGAGACAGAGTCTCGCACTCTTGCCCAGGCTGGAGTGCGGTGGTGCCATCTTGGCTTACTGCAACCTGTGCCTCCCAGGTTCAAGCGATTCTCCTGCCTCAGCCTCCCGAGTAGCTGAGATTACAGGTGCCCACCACCACTCCTGGCTAATTTTTTTTTTTTTTTTTTTGAGACGGAGTCTTGCTTTGTCATCCAGGCTAGAATGCAGTGGCACAATCTCGGCTCACTGCAACCTCCACCTCCTGGGTTCAAGAGATTCTCCTGCCTCAGCCTCCTGAGTAGCTGGGATGTCAGGCGTGTGCCACCATGCCCGGCTAATTTTTTTTTTGTATTTTTAGTAGCGACAGGTTTCACCGTGTTAGCCAGGATGGTCTCGATCTCCTGACCTCGTGATCCCCCTGCCTTAGCCTCCCAAAGTGCTGGGATTACAGGTGTGAGCCACCACACCCGGCCTAATTTTTGTATCTTTAGTGGAGACAGGGTTTTGCTATATTAGCCAGGCTGGTGTCAAACTCCTGACCTCAGGTGATCCACCCACCTCAGCCTCCCAAAGTGCTGGGATTACATGTGTGAGCCACTGCACCTGGCCTCACCATCACTACTTCTGAATGGAAAGTGTCATACCAAAGAACATGAGGTTTAGAGTGACACTGACTTGGGTTTGATTCCCAGCTCCCTAAATTCCATGACTTAGCCTCTGAACCTATAGCCTCATCTGTAAGAGGAGAAAATGCCTCTAAAATGTTGTTTGAAGGTTGAGGTGGGAGGATCACTTGAGCCTGGGGGTCAAGGCTGCAGTGAGCTGTGATTGTGCCACTACACTCCAGCCTGGGCGACAGGGGGAGACCCTGTCTCAAAACACAAAACAAAAACAGCTGGGTGCAGTAGCTCACACCTGTAATCCCAGCACTTTGGGAGGCCAAGGTGGGTGGGTTACATGAGACCAGGAGTTTGAGACCAGCCCGGCCAACATGGTGAAACCCCATTTCTACTAAAAATACAAAACATTAGCCAAGTGCCAGGTGGGGTGGCTCAGGCCTATAATCCTAGCACTTTGGGAGGCCGAGGCGGGCAGATCATGAGGTCAGGAGTTCGAGACCAGCCTGACCAACATAGTGAAACCCTGTCTCCACTAAAAATACAAAACTTAGTCGGGTGTGGTAGCACACACCTGTAATCCCAGCTACTCAGGAGATTGAGGCAGGGGAATCGCTTGAACCCAGGTGGCGGAGGTTGCAGTGAGCTGAGATCGCACCACTGCACTCCAGCCTGGGTGACAGAGCAAGACTCTGTCTAAAAACAAACAAACAAATAAACAAAAACATTAGTCAGTTGTGGTGGTGCACACCTGTAATCCCAGCTTCTTGGGAGGCTGAAGCACAAGAATTGCTTGAACCCAGGAGGCAGAGGTTGCAGTGAGCCAAGATCGCACCACTGCACTCTAGCCTGAGTGACAGAGTGAGACTGTCTCAGAAAAAAACAAAAAACAACACAAAATCCCCCTCCCCACATTAAATAAAAATAAAATGTTTGAGCAAGGCACTCAGTACTGACACATATAGGTACTCTAGCGATGCCAGTGCTCTATGTTAGGGTCTTAGGTCATGGAACCATCTCTACCTTTCCTTCTGACTTTATCCTCTATCCTGGATTTCTGGTGAGAGATGTCATTAAGACCAGCATTTCCCTCCAGACTATGTTATTACTTTCCCCCAAGGTTTGGTTACTTCCACATCACCAAGCCATTCTTCTTTGTTGGTCAGAATTAAGGCTTACTTATTAGTTCCTCTTGCAGCTTCCTTTGCTTTCTGAGACAACATTGTCCACAATACAAATCAAGCATATCAGCTGGTCTTTTGTTTTTTAAATATATTTTTGAAATATTTTTAAAAATAGAGATAGGGTCTCACTATGTTGCCCAGGCTGATCTCAAAGTCCTGGCCTCAAGTGATCGTCCCGCCTCAGCCTCCCAAAGTACTGGGATTACAGATGTGAGCCACCACACCTGGCCTCAGCTACTTTTTAATAACAGAATGCAACTTCCAGCAAATGTTTTTCTTTGCTTCCCAGCAGGGAGAGGGCCAGTTTGCAATTGCTCCAGCTTTTTTTTTTTTTTTTTGAGACAGAGTCTTGCTCTGTTGCCAGGCTGGAGTGCAGCGGCACCATCATAGCTCACTGCAGCCTCGACCTCCCAGGCTCAAGCAGTCCTCCTGCCTCAGCCTCCCAAGTAGCTAGGCCACAGGTACATGGTCTTGAACTCCTGGGCAAGCAATCCTCCTGCCTCAGTCTCCCAAAGTGCTGGGATTACAGGCGTGAGCCACTGCACCCCACCCCACTCCTGTTCCCACTTCTTTCCTAATTTTTGAGGTTGGTCTTATAAGGGACATTAGAGCTGTCCTATTTCTTTGTTCATAGGGTGGCCTTCAGACTTATTTGCAGCAGTCAACACTATTTCTCCCATAGGGAAACACATGGAAGCTTCTAAAGGCAGAGCTTGTGGGGCTCAGATGGTAGAACAGAGACACCATAGTTGAAGCCAAATGCCCCAGTATCTAGCTGGCTGTAGATCCAGGCTTTTCTGCACACACATAGAGCTTTCTGCCCCTCCTAATTTTCCCAGGGGCAGGGTTGGGCAAGGCTTCTGGTTAGTATGCAAACCAGGCATGGCCTGGACTTGAGGAAGAAGGCAGGGAACAGGGAGAAATTAGCCTAAGAGCTTCCGGTTTCATATCAGTATTTTTCCACATCAGGTTGTTCCCACTCTGAGGTGCCTTTTTCTACACTGAGGGAGGCGTTGCAGAGGTCCAAATGCCCAGCCATGTGCATGTGCTGAGCAAAGGGAAGCCCGGTGCTGGAGAATCATACTGCCAGCTGGGCCCAAGTGCAGGGGGTGAGTGCCCCTAACTCTCCGTGATGGAGGCCAGCTGGAAGTACAACAGGGCCGCACTGTTCTCTGTGCCCCAGGGAAGGGAAGGCACCATTGTGGAGGGAGGGGGAAGCCAAGATCATGTGGATGCTTCACTTGAAAAAGCTTAATACCCAGCATTTTGTATCCCACCATGAGAGGGGAAAACACCTTCAAAGTGTTTCTATTTTCTCACTCAAAAACAATCAACACAGAAAACTTCTGTGACCAAATGTGTGTGTGGGAAAACCCCCACACACCAGGCAATCAATCAGCTCTATAATAGACACCAGCTGGGTGGCCTCCAATTCAATTCTGACGCTATCTAATTGGAAATAGTGCCAGGTCCCATAGGTTGAGGGCTCATTCCCCAGGACTGTACTCTACTTCTTTACAAAAATGCTTTTTTTTTTTTTTCTAAATAGAGACAGGGTTTCACTATGTTGCCCAGGTTGGTCTTGAACTCTTGGCCTCAAGGGATCCTTCTGCCTCGCCTCCGAAAGTGCTGGGATTACAGGTGTGTGCCATGGTGCCCGGTCATTGCCTCTACTTCTGATGCCAATTGTTAAGTCCCAGGTGGTTTTTCCTGTATTTCTTACTGACCAGCTATAAATTGGGCTTCGCATGACCCCCTTCTTGGGTTTGGGTTCAACTAGTTTGCGAGAGCAGCTCACAGAACTCAGGGAAACACACTTACCAGTTTACTACAGGGAATATTATAAAGGATACAAATAACCAGCCATGAAGACATACATAGGGTGAGGTCTGAAAGGGTCCAGAGCCCGGGATTGATGTCCCCATGGAGTTGTGGTGCGCCACCCTCCGGGCACAAGGATGCACTCTTGTTTGGCTTCCTGTACAGCCTCCACATGTTCAGCTCTCTGGAAGCTCTCCAAACCCTGCCCTTTTGGGTTCTTAGAGAAGCTTCCTTACATAGGCACGGTTGATTAAACCACTAGACACTGGTGATCAAAAACCACTGGACACTGGTGATCAACTTAACCTTCAGTCCCTCTTCCCTCCCTGGAGGTTGGGGGCTGAGCCTGAAAGTCCTAACCCTTTAATTCTGCTTTGGTGACCAGTCCCCATCCAGAAGCTACATAGGGGCTGCCAGCTATCAGTCAATCATATATTAAAGGACATCACTTTGGAGATTTTAAGGATTTTTAAGAGTTATGCCAGGAAACGGGGTGAAGACCAAATAACTATTTCACAGTATCACACACCCACAGCACCTCCACCCTGCAGGGGCCACACAGCCTGCCCCATACACACTTCCCACCTATCTTACCCTGATGCCAAGGGAAAGGAGAAGAGGGGTCCTGTAATCATGCTGCAGTGAGTGAGGTTTGAGGTTTGTGGGGCTGGGAAAAGTTACCCCTCTTCACTTTGGGGTCAAAATGAATGCCCTGGGCTCCAAACCCATGACTGCAGCTGTGGGCAAGATACCCTTCCCAGGGCTGGGTGCAGTGGCTCATGCCTGTAATCCCAGCACTTTGGGAGGCCTAGAACTTTTAGCCCGGGAGTTCAAGACCAGTCTGGGCAACATAGTGAGACCCTGTCTTTATAAAAATTACACAAAAAATTAGCCGAGTGTGGTGGTGCACACCTTAGTCTCAGATACTTGGGAGGCTGATGTGAGAGGATTGCTTGAACCCAAGAGTCTGAGGCTGCAGTGAGCTACGATTGTGCCACTGCACTCCAGCCTGGGTGACAGAGGGGGGCTCCAGTGCAGTGGCACAATCATCATAGCTCACTGCAGCCTCGAACTCTTGGGCTCATTTGAAACCCCAAGAGCTGTTTTGCTCTCTTGGATGGTGAGACTCATCTGAGAGAAGACTTCTGAATAACTACAACTCAGCCCTCACTCCTCTTCCCTCTCACCCAAGCCAGGTTGTCTCACGTGTCTCCCTTGTTACAGTTAGGTAAGATGACAACTGCCCGAGCCACTGCCCAAGCCCCTGGGCACACCTGTGATGACAAGGGTGCACCCTGTGGCAGGGCAGGGGTCAGCAGCAGTGAAGGAATCCTGACCCCGGGCCTAGCATATGGCGGGGTGGGGGAGGGGGGTGGTGGTGTTAGGTAGGCTCAGCCTCTGCTCACACCAAGCCCAAGCCCTGCGCACCCGATAACATGGTGCCCTGACCCACAAGCTTGAGAAGGACACCGGAGGGAGAAACAGTGATGCTGGTACTAAGATATTTATTAATTATATCATAAAAAGTCCATTGTTGTTCTGTTTTTCCATATGTACATGCTCCTGTGGGCTGTCCCCCACCCAGCCCCCACCTGCCTACCCTCCATGGTACCAGTCAACGCTCCAAACTGACCAACTAATTAGTAAAAGAGGAAGAACTGGAGGAGGTGGCCCAGGGCTAATGGGAGTGGGAAACAAAGTGCAGAGTGGTTGGGCTTAGTTTTTCAATGCCTGACCGTGGGCAGGCACTGCAGGGCTGGCACACGGATGCCTCCCCAGAGCTGCCAGGCTGGAGGCTGCAGATGACAGCTGAGTTCACTCTCAGGCTGAACCCCCAGGAATGGAGCGCAGAGGAGGAAAAAGGTCCCACAGCTGATTGGGGGTCTTAGCTGGGACTATCAACGTTCTCTTTTTCAGGTTCCCATCCAAGTGGCAGCAACACAGCTCTGACTTGGCCTGAAGAGCTTGTGGCCCGCAGGACAGCCAGAAGTGGGATCAAGGAAAGCCTGGTGGGAAGCACTGGTCCTGATCTCTGAGTGACCTGCTTTAGTTGACCTCAGAGGTGGGTATGGGATCTGTGGGGCGGGGTGTGGCCAGGAGGGGCACTGGTGAGGTGGCCTCGATGAGCGCAGGGTTGAGGATGATGGGCAGAGTCATAGGTGGCACGCCCACCTGCAGTGGGGAGGCCAAGGGCTGCAGGATCAGTGGGGGCTGAGCCAAGGGTGGAGGCCCATCGGGGGTGGGGCTCAGCCTGCTGGGGCTTGAGGCCACTGGTGATCCTGGGGAGCTGCTGCTGGCGGCTCGGGGGCCTTCAGGCTTCTCAAAGTCTGTAGGGAAAGCAAGGTGGCTACAGTCAGATTCCCTTGTTGGTACAAGACAACTCTCACATTGCCTAGCTGGCTGCTTATAGAATCTCTGTTCCTCCTTGTTCCTGTAAGCAACACAGCCCCCCGCCAGCCTAAAAAGTTGGGAGTCTCCCCTCAAAACTCATTTCAATGTTCATCTACCTTCTATCTCCTTTGCCAGGCTACTCTTTTTTTTTTTTTTTTTTTTGCGACAGGGTCTCACTCTGTCGCCCAGGCTGGAGTGCAGTGGCATGATCTCAGCTCACTGCAAGCTCTGCCTCCCGAGTTCAGATGATCCTTCCACCTCAGCCTCCCCAGTAGCTGGGATTATAGATGTGCACTACCACGCCCAGCTAACTTTTGTATTTTTTTGGTACAGGCGGGGTTTCACCATGTTGGCCAGGCTGGTTTCAAACTCCTGACCTCAGGTCATCTGCCTGCCTCAGCCTCCTAAAGTGCTGGATTACAGGTATGAGCCACTGCGCCTGGCCGCCAGGTTACTCTCTACTAGAATCCCTGAAAGGAAACCTCTGCAAATTCATTTCAAGTCCCTGACCCAACCTTCTCTTCCCAAGCCTGAAGATTGCAAGCAGCTAGTTCCTCATAGCTTATGGTCCTGCCATTTCCCATGGGAAGAGCAGCAACAGTTCTCTCTAGCGGCCTCCTTCCCTCGGCTCACAGACCCTGCTCAGCAGCATTCCCACAGCCCCTTGGGCCTCCTCTTAGGCCCCCTGCTTGCTACTCAGTGCCTATCAGGCTAGCCTAGAGAGACTCACCACAGGCCCCCAGCTCAGATGGAATCTCTGGGGGCGGTGGATGGCCAGGTGACCTGGTGTCGCCAGCAGCGGAAGTCAGGTGGGCTGAGGCGAGAGGCTTTTGGCCATGAGGCTCCATGGGCATGGGGTCTGGAGATGGTAGAGAATTGAGATGGCACCTCTTAGTGCTTTCTCTCTCCAGCAGAGCCCTAGCTACCCAACAGCCTTTCTACCCACCCAGGGCACAGACAATAAAATTCAGTTTTGGGGACTCTTTTTTTTTTTTGAGATGGAATCTCGTTCTGTCGCTCAGGCTCACTGCAACCTCCACTTCCCGGGTTCAAGCGATTCTCCTGTTTCAGCCTCCTGAGTAGCTGGGACTACAGGCACCCACCACCACACCTGGCTAATTTTTGTATTTTCCGTAGACATGGGGTTTCACTATGTTGGTCAGGCTGGTCTCAAATTCCTGCCCTCGGGTGATCCACCCACCTCGGCCTCCCAAAGTGCTGGGATTAGAGGTGTGAGCCACTGTGCCCAGGCAGGAGACTCTTTTTGATAAAGCTGGGCTGAGCCCCCTACCCTGGATGACGGTCTGCTTGAAGAGTTCATCTCGTAGGTGAGGCAGAAAACAGTCAATGCGTTCCCAGGTGATCTCCCAGAGGGCCGAGGGGCCGCCTCCCCGTGCATCTGCACTGTGGAAAATCTCCGCTGTGTCCATCACCAGAAGCATGTTCTTCAGAGACTCAGGGATCGCCTCTGACTGCAGGTGGCAGTGGGACCATGAGAATAGGAAAGAGGGCATGGGGGAGTATGGTAAAGGGAGGTAGCTACCAAGGGGGAAAAGGCAAGTCCTTCCAGCAGGTGGGACAGGAGGCAGGCAGCCGAGTTGAGGTAGAACATACCAGTAAGTCGCTGGAACCTGCGTGCATGTACTTGTCCATGAAGTCCAAGATGGTGAGCCAGAGGGCCGCAAAGGTAGAGAGTGACAGCAGTGGAGACAGGTGCTGCAGGAAGACCTACGGCCCACCAGCCCCCTTCAGCTGAGGGGACTGTAGGAGCCTCTGGACCCCTCTCTGAGGCTGGGTGGCTAAGCCTGTCCTATCTTGCGTGAGAATCTTAGATCAGAGATAGAGGAATCTGTGATCTAAGATTCAGAATCCTCTTAGGTCCCCAGGTCCTGCTTAGTGTCCATAGCTGGGGGTTGTGAGCACCTACAGTGCATCTCTAGGTCCTGCCAGAAGCCCTGGCTTCCCTCCTTGGGAAAAGGCAGGTATGGGAGAGAGGGTGGGTATAGGGTGGTGAGCAGTACCTTAGAGAGCAATGTGGAAGCCCTCATCCGGGTCTCCTCCATCCCACCCACATCTGCAGGGCTGATGTTCTCCAAGAGCTTGGTAAGTAGAGGAAACAGCACCTGGTGGGGGTAAATGTACAATGTCTCCCTATGAGGGTCAGCTAGGCAGCCTTGCCCCAAGGAAGCCAGGAACTGGATGGGCATAGAGCTGAAGGGAAGGTATGATGCAGGCTGAAGACTCACATTAGGGGCTCTTCAGGCTGCCTGGCTTTCATTTTCTTAGGATTTGAACTTTATCTTAAGACCAGCAGGAAGTCCCACCTTGTTAAAACAGGACTCCCATTCCAGGGCATCTAGCTTTTGCAGATCATGTACAAGTAGTGCTCGCTGCAGATAGGTCAGTGCCTGCATCCGTACCTGGCGCCGGGCATCGCAGCACAGGCAGGCAATACCTGAGAGCAAGAGCAGGGTCAGGATCCTTCAGGCATCTTGATCCTGATGCTCCCCAAACTCCCTACCTCTGCCCCTCCTGGTTTACCCTGCAGTAAAGGGCACCAGCAGTGGGCCCAGAGGGTGCGAGAATCAGCTTCAATCTTCTGGCCACCTGTCTCCAGGTGGCGTTGCTCCTCCGCCCATGAGCTGTAGATAGAGGCTGCCCGCGTGTGCAGGGTGTGCATCAGGTCTAGCAACTAGGATCACAGAAGGGGGCAGGATGTGAGTGGGGTTAGGTCTCGTGGATCCCTTTCCCCCTCCCCACTCACTGTCCCTGACTGAGTCCTCAAGGTGTCCCTAGCACCAATCATGCCATACCTCACCCCCTCACTATTCTTTCCCTTAACTTGACTTCCTGGTTGTTCCAGTCCTTGCAAAGGACTCTCCAAGTCAGAGATTACTCATGAGAGAGCCAGCCTTAGGAGGTGTGTGGACTGAGTATTTCACAATCCTGACTCACAGTGAGAAAGTACTTTCTTTTCAATTCTATTTCACACCTGCTGATGACAGAGAAAGCCTCATGTTATTTATTTTTTGAGGCAGGGTCTCACTCTGTCACCCAGGCTGGAGTGCAGTGGCACAATCACAGCTCACTGCAGCCTCGAACTCCTGGGCTCAGGTGATCCTCCCACCTCAGCCTTATGAGTAGCTGAAACTACAGCTGTGCGCTGCCACGGCCAGCTAATTTTTTTTTTTTTTTTTTGAGACAGAGTCTCACTCTGTCGCCCAGGGCTGGAGTGCAGTGGCGCAATCTCGGCTCACTGCAAGCTCCGCCTCCCGGGTTCACGCCATTCTCCTGTCTCAGCCTCCCAAGTAGCTGGGACTACAGGTGCCTGCCACCACGCCTGGCTATTTTTTCTATTTTTAGTAGAGGCAGGGTTTCACCGTGTTAGCCAGGGTGGTCTCTATCTCCTGACCTCGTGATCTGCCACCTCGGCCTCCCAAAGTGCTGGGATTACAGGCATGAGCCACCACACTCAGCCACTTTCATCATTTTTCTATGGTTATTCTATTTAAGGCAATTGGTTCTCCATCAATTTAGTGATATAAACTCTGCTCACAGAATTAATTTTATATGCCTTTGATAGACACAGGGTAACTCTGGAAGGATAGACAAGAAACTGGTGACAGTGGTTGCCTCTAGTGAGGGGAACTCAGCAGCTGGGGACAGGAATGGATTGGAAACTTAGTTTTATCAGTTTACCCTTTTGTATATTTTGAACCTACTCAAAAAATAAGTAAATCTTAGTTTAAAAATAAATTTAAAGGCCAGGTGCGGTGGCTTACACCTGTAATCCCAGCACTTTGGGAGGCAGGTGGATCACGAGGTCAGGAGATCAAAGCCATCCTGGCCAACATGGTGAAACCCCGTTTCTACTAAAAATACAAAAAATTAGCCAGGAATGGTGGCACGCGCCTGTAGTCCTAGCTACTTGGAAGGCTGAGGCAGAAGAATTGCTTGAACCCGGGAGGCGGAGGTTGCAGTGAGCCAAGATCACGCCACTGCACTCCAGCCTGGGTGACAGAGAGAGACTACATTTCAAAAAAAAATAAAAATAAAAATAAAAAAATAAATAAATAAATAAATAAATTTAAGCAAATAAAGACTTACAGGTAAGGTTTTGGGTAAGGGAATGTTGTGAAGATGGTGGTCCAGGGCCTGGGCTGGCACACATGGGCCCTTCCCTTCAGTCCTGGCTTTCCCTGGCCACCCCAGGCTCCCAGTATTAGGTGCAGGGGAGGAGAGGAAGTAAAGGGTGCCATACTTACGTCCTGACTGACCTGTAAAGACACCGTATGGTAGCTGGCAGGCACGCCTTCGTCCTCATCATCATCACTCTGCCCGCCCCGAGACGCGTGTTGGCTGGAGGTTCGAGGCCGGCGAAGCATTGATCCCTCTTTGGATTTCTTCTTGAAGCGGTTCCCTTTGCTGTCATATTTGTGACTCTTGCCACGTTTCTCCTGGGACTTGCATCCTGAGCAGAGCCAGACTCAGGTCACATTTCCGTGTCTATATAGGCATAGATACCCTGCCTTTTCTCCCCTCTCAGCCTCTCCCCTGCATAATTGCATGGCTACTCCCCAGCTGCCCCCTCATCACCTGACCCACCGCCATTCAGACTGGCCTCCACAAAGATCCGGAGAGTCTTGACACAGAGCTCGAAGTTGTCAGGTGTGATGTGGGCAGCATCACGCACGATGAAGGACAGCGATTCCACACACTTAAGCAGAGACTTAGTGTCATGTGGCCCCAAATCCAGTCCCACTGTTAGGCTGTATTGATTGATCAGGGGTGAAGGGCCTGGGTGGCTGGGCCCTGGCTTGGAGTTATCAATGTCATCCTTCCCGACCTGTAAAGTACACAGAGGAGCTGGGGACGCAGGCTTGGCCCCTATGTGAATGTCCTTGCAGAGGACCAGGAATTCTTCCCACAGGTCAAGCGGGAGAGACTCAATTGCTGCCCATATCGTCACTCACCACTAACCAACCACTGTTGACCACATCGGCATCTGTGGCTGATCGGTGTATCTTGCCCGGCCTGCCATGGTCAGTGTAGACCTCTGAGTCGGAAGTGTACCCTCGATCCAGGCTCACATCATTCTGATGGTAGGATGGGAGCTCACTGTCTGACTGGGCCCCTATGGTAGGCAGGGAGAAGGACAGAGTCAGGGTGGGGATGGGGCACTGGGATGAGGGATAAATCAGGCTCTCAGAAAAAAGATGCTGAGGCCTGGCCTCCCCTCTCTCTGGCATAGTTTAATTTCTGTCACCAGAGGGCCAAAGGATGGCCGGAACAGCTTCTCTGTTGACCAAATAAGGTGGCAGGCTAATCTGGGCTCCTGATGGCATCTAGTGGCAGCTGTAGCACCACTCTAGGGAGTGGTGGCAAGGACAAACAGGCAATGCAGAAGGCTATGAAGCCAGGCTTTCTACTGTCCTGAGGACTGTTTTCCCAGTTTCTGGGATTTAGTGATATATCGATTTCGTGATATAAAGTCTGCTCACAGAATTCTGTTTTCCCAGAATTCTGGGAAAACAGTCCTCAGGACAGCTCAGAAACAGAAACTGGGAAACAGTCCTCAGGACAACTCAGTCCTCAGGACAGTAGAAAGCCTGGCTTTACAGCTGTCTGCATTGCTTATTTGCCCTCATGCTATTTAACTTATGGGTACTGGCCAGCGGGCACTGGAAGCTCTGGAAGCGATGGCAGAAGCCAGGGCTGTTTAATCTGTTGAACACAGTAACCTGTGTTTTGTTTTCCTGTCCCAGCTCCTGGGGTGTAACTGTTTATCTGCCAGCCTGAGTCTCCCTGGGAAAGGGCTTACCAGCATCAGGTGCATCTGCTCTGGCTGTGGCCTGCAGAGCAGCTGGAGGCTTCACACCTGAGCCGATGCACTCCAGCAGCGTGAAGAGTGTGGCCCAGTCATCACCTGAGTGGATGTTGGCTGCGTTGGTCTTCAGGAGTTCATGGAGCCCATACGCAACCTGGTGGCTGACTCGGGATAGCACACTGGGTTTCATCAGTAGCAAAATGCGTAGAGAGAGCAGCACCTGGAGTGGGGTTAGGGTAGGAAGCGGGGAGTGGGCACACAGCTTCCTGTCTAGTTTTCTTTCCCACCAGTCTCCTTAGGCCAGTGAAGACAGTTTGGCTAGGACCCAATTTAGGATACTGCTCTGGTCTTTTTTTTTTTTTTCCAAATAGAAATACATTAATTATATTATTTGAGACAGGGTCTTGATCTGTCTCCCAGGCTGGAACACAGTAGCACAATCACAGCTCACTGCAACCTGAAACTCCTGGGCTCAAGTCATCCTCCTGCCTCAGTCTGTGGAGTAGCTGGGACTACAGGTGCATGTGACCACACCTGGCTAATTTTTTTTTCTTTTTTGGAGAGATGGGGTCTCACTATGTTGCCCAGGCTGGTCTTGAACTCCCAGGCTCAAGCGATCTTCCCGTCTCGGCCTCCTGAAGTGCTGGGATTATAGGCATGAGCCACTGCACCCAGCCTCAAATATTTATTGAGAAAATTATAGGTTCATATGCAGTTGTAAAGAAATAATACAAAAAGGTCCCTTATACACTTTGCCCAGTTTATCCCAATGGTAACATTATGCAAAACTATAGTATAATATCATAATCAAGATACTCTCTGATCTTATTCGGATTTCCTGTTTTACTTGCATTTTTGTGTGTATTAATTTCTATACAATTTTATTACCTGTGTAGGTTTGTGTATCCACCACAAAACAACATATTGAACAGTTCTACCACAACAGTATCCCTCATTTTGCCTTTTTTTTTTGGAGACAGGTTTTGCTCTGTCACCCAGGCTGGAGTGCAGTGGTATGATCATAGCTCACAGCAGCCTCAAACTCCCAGGCGCAAGTGATCTTCCTGTCTCAGCCTCCAGAGTAGCTGGAACTACAGGCACGCACCACCATGCCCAGCTCATGTTGCCCTTTTATAACCACACCCACCTCTTTCTTCCTGCCCCCATCCCTAATCCTTAGCAATCTGTCTTCAAATTCCTTTTTTTTTTTGAGATGGAGTCTTACTTTGTCACCCAGGCTAGAGTGCAGGCAGGATCTCGGCTCACTGCAACCACTGCTTCCCATGTTCAAGTGATTCTCCTGCCTCAGCCTCCCAAGTAGATGGGATTACAGGTGTGAGCCACCACACCTGGCTAATTTTTGTATATTTAGTAGAGATGGGGTTTCACCATGTTGGCCAGGCTGGTCTCGAACTCCTGACCTCAAGTGATTCACCAGCCTCAGTTTCCCAAAGTGCTAGGATTATAGGTGTGAGCCACTGCGCCCAGCCTGTCTTCAAATTCTAAAGTTCTGTCATTTCAAAAATGTTATATAAGTGGAATTATATAACCTTTTTAGATTGGCTTTTCTTTCACTCAGCATAGTTCCCTGGAGATGTCTGTTGCTTTAAATTGCTGAATAGTATTCCATGGTATGTATGTACCACAGTTTATTCACCTATTGAAAGTCATCTGGGCCGATTCCAGTTTTTGGCTATTACAACTAAGGCTTCTATAAACATTCATGTACAGGTTTTTATGAGAAAGCAAGCTTTCACTTTTCTGGGATAAATGCCCAAGGGTGCAATTGCTGGGTTGTATGGTAATTATATGTTTCATTTTATAAGAAACTGCCAGCAGAGTAGCTGTACCATTTTACATTCCCACCTAGCAATATATGAATGACCCAGTTTCTCCACATCCTTTCAGCATTTGGTATTGTCACTACTTTTTATTTTAGCCATTCTGAAAAGTGGGTAGTGATGTCTCATTGTGGTTTTATTTTTTGGAATCTTGCTCTGTCACCCAGGCTGGAGTGCAGTGGCACGATCTCAGCTCACTGCAACCTCCTGGGTTCAAGCGATCCTCCCACCTCAAACTCCTCAGTAGGTGGGACTACAGGTGTGCATGACCACGCCCAGCTAATTTTTGTATTTATTGGTAGAGACATGGTTTCACCATGTTGGCCAGGCTGGGCTCAAACTCCTGACCTCAGGTGATCCACCCACCTCAGCCTCCCAAAGTGCTGGGATTATAGGCGTGAGCCACTACGTTCAGCCTCATCGTGGTTTTAGTTTGCAGTACTCTGATGGTTAATGATGCTATCTTCATTTCATGTGCCTATTTGCCATCTGTATGTCTTCTTTGGCAAAACACATCTGTTCCTATGTTTTGTCCATTTTCTATTAATAATTGGATTGTTTTATCACTTGTGTTTTGAGAGTTTTTATATTATAAATACCTTTCCTCAAATATGTGATTTGCAAATATTTGCTCCTCGTCTATAGCTTGTCTTTTCATCCTCTTCACATAGGCTCTCATAGAACAAAACTTTTAAAAATATTAATGTAGTCCAACTTATCAATTTTTCCTTTTCTAGATTGTGCTTTTAATGTCAAGTCTAAAAATTATTTTTTTTCAAAGAGAGTCTCCCCCGGATCTGTTCCATCCAGACAGTGTTGAGGCAAGAGACAGATCCACGGGATTGCCAAACATGCTAAAAATTCTTTGCTTAGCTCTAGATCCTGAAGATTTTCTCCTGTTTCTAAAGTTTTTATAGCTTTACATTTAAATCTATGATCCATTTGAGTTAATTTTCCTGTAAGGTATGAGGTTTAGGTCAAGGTTCATTTGGTTTTTCCTCCTATGGATTTCAATCCCTCCACCACTTACTGAAAAGGCTAGTCCTCCTCCACTGAATTGTTGTTACATCTTGGTCAAAAAATCCACTGAACATATTTGTGTTGAGCTTATTTCTGGGCTCTCTATTCTTTTCCATTGATCTACGTGTCTGTCCCTCCATCGACACCACATAATCTTGACTACTATAGCTATACAGTAAGTTGTTTTTTTTGTTTTTTTTTTTTTTGAGACAGAGTTTTGCTTTTGTTGTCCAGGCTGGAGTGCAATGGCGTGATCTTGGCTTACTACAACCTCTGCCTCCCAGGTTCAAGCGATTCTCCTGCCTCAGCCTCCTGAGTAGCAATCAGGCGCTCACCACCACGCCTGGCTAATTTTTGTATTTTTAGTAGAGATGGGGTTTCACCATGTTGGTCAGGCTGGTCTTGATCTCCTGACCTTGTGATCCACCCGCCTCAGCCTCCCAAAGTGGACAGTAAGTCTTAATACCAGATTCTTTTTTTTTTTTTTTGAGACAGAATCTCACTCTGTCACCCAGCTGGAGTGCAGTGGCGTGATCTCAGCTCACTGCAACCTCTGCCTCCTGAGTTCATGCGATTCTCCTGCCTTAGCCTCCCAAGTAGCTGGGATTACAGGTGTGTGCCACCACACCCTGCTCATTTTTGTGTTTTCAGTAGAGATGGGGTTTCACCATGTTGGCCAGGCTGGTCTCGAACTCCTGACCTCAAGTGATCTGCCTGCCGCGGCCTCCCGCAGTGCTGAGATTACAGGCATGAACCACTGCAACCAGCCCAGAGAGAGTGATTCTTTCCACTTTATTCTTTCTAGCTATTCTACAGTTTGTGTCTTTCCATCTAAATTTTAGAATAAGCTTACCTATGTCTACAAGAACCTTTCTGGGATTTTTATAGGAGTTATGTGGAATTTACAGATCAATTTGGGGAGAAGTGACAACGTTACTATGTTAAGCCTTCCAATCCATGAACATAGTATGCCTCTTCATTTATTTACATCTTCAATTTATTTTGTAGTTTTGTAGTTTTCTGCATACAAATCTTATACATGTTTTGTCAGCTATATTAAGTATTTCACTTTATTTGGAACACTTGTAAATGGTATTATATTTTAAATTTCAGTTTCTATATTGTTCATTGTTAGCATGTAGAGATATAATTACTTTTTGTGTATTGATCTCACATCCTGTGACCTTGTTGAACCCACTTATTAGTTCTATGTTTGTTGTTTTTTGTAGTTAAGCAGAGATCTCAGGAGGGTCATAAGCATGACAGGGAACCAGGTACAGGGCTGGGACTATTATAAGGCAGTAGCAGGCCAGTCCTACAGAGCAGATTCATAGGAGGCTGAGGTGCAGACCACAAGCTCCATGCCTGAGGCCATTCCAGGCTCACTCCCAATGCCAACTGCTAGATTGTACCAGCCCTGTGGTTGGTCACTGGACTCATGCTATGGGGCACTAAATGTACTCTGTCTCAGGCCATATTCATAATTGACAACTGTGGCCTTAATCCCTTGCATACCTGCCCACTCTCCAAGATGCATTCTGCTTACCTGACCACTGATCTCTTCTCTCCGGAGCAGCCGAATGGCCAGGCGTAGCAACCCCACCACTGCCCGCTCCACAAGGAAGCAGAAATCTTGTGCCTGAACACAGAGGTGGTATAGATGGTCTCGAACAGTCTGCCACACACAGCCCACACGATCCCTGTGTAGACATAAAGGAATGAAGATAGTCTCAGCCAGAGGGGCAACTGGGCAACAGGTCCCCTAGGCCTTTCAGGACTCATTGGTATTATACCCTAAGTAGACAGGTATGATGAGTAAGCTTTTCCCCTGCTGTCTACAGTTCCCCAGAGCCCACTCAGCAAGATGGCTTCCATCCCTTTGGCACAAGCCCAGCGTGGGGTCTGCTAAAGACTATGCTCATCTTACCTGTTCTCCAACACAATCCTTAGCAGCATCTCTAGGCAGAAAGCAGCATCTTCCTCATCATATGTCTCTTCATCTGGTGTCACTGAGACCAGAGCCTGAAGGGGAACAGCAGCAGGAAAGTAGGCATGGAAAAGAAGCCAACCACTGGCCCTGCCCTGACAGAAATAATACTGTCCCTGTCACGCCTCCCAGATTCAGCCAGTTGTTCCATGTTTCCTTTATTTATCCTTTACCTTCATGAGCTCCTGTAGTGATTCCAGCTGGAGGAACTTGCTTTCTGTGATCATTTTTTCTGGGTCACATTGCTAGAGAGGGCAAAAGAGAGAGGGGGTCTTTGACAAAGGCTGAAGGGAACAGAATGTCCCCAAGAGCCAGGGGGAGAGGGCAGAGTCAGCCCTGGTTAAAAATCCTGGATGATTTATTCTTCAGTTCACCGGGTAGCATCTGTCTAATAGGAAGGTGTTTAGGCTTTCTCACCGGGGTGGATGGGCAGTTACCTTTATACACTCTAAGGCCACTCTCTTGGCCTCTTGGTTTTCAGTGGATGGGCCCCGCACACTAGACTGCTCAGGACCACTCAGTGTTAGCCAGCTCACAAAGCTCAGCACTGTTGACTCTCCTCTGTAGAAAAAGGGCACATGGTGTGGTGAGCCCCAAAGTTCTGACTCTCCCTCCCCAAGCCCCTGAGCCTCTGGTCTGCTTTTACCGGTTTGATGGTGTCTCTTCCCGCTGTAGAGAGATCTTGCCATTGGGATCCACAAAATCTTCTACCTGGAAAAGTCAGTCAAAATAATTTCTTTCCATGTGTCCTTTGTATTTGTGCCCCTGCCTCCACCCACCAAAGTTCTCTGGATTTCCTCCTCTAGTCTTCTGCCCCTATGCTATTGTGCCAATTGGTGACTGGCAACGGCATCTACCAGCCTTCTTTAACAGCTATCCCCCAAGATCTGTGGTCTTACATTTGAGGCATTCCTGCTGAGCTATGGCAGGCATCAGGCCCAGCATTACTCTCAACCACTTACTTCTATGTACAGACAGCATACAATGTTGAAGCTCTTGCCTTGTTATTGGTCACTAGTCTCCTACTAAGAATTACCTCTACCATAGCCTTGGGCAGTAGTTGGGCTCGGAAGAGCTGCAGCATGGCCTCCATGATATTCTTCCAGCCCTCCCGCAGGATGTCACCATGACGATGGGCCAAATGGAATACTGTCTTGGCTGCAATATGGGCTTTAGGGTTGCTTCCAAATACACTGGGCAGGTTCTCAATAGACTGGAAAAGAGGATGAGAACAGACTTAAGGCCGAGCTACTGTCTGGAAAGGACAATCTCTTAGGTCTCTGCCTATGATGGTTCCCTCAGGGTCCTTTTGTTGGCTCTGCTTCAATCCCCCATAATACTGGTGGGAGTGGGTTAACCTAGTTAAGGCCTTCCCCACTACTGTATCTCCTTTCCCATCCCCATTACATGAAGTAACACTAGTTTTATCCCAGAGTGTGCAAGACAGAAATGGCCTAAGCTCTGGTATATTCAAGTGGGGGCAGTGAGGGAAGATGCTGAGGGCAACCAGGTCTGTTGATAAGGGTAGATCCATGGCTAAAAGAGAGGTCCTCCTTTGGAGCTCCAAGTACACAGTTCCTGCACCTGCTCACCTCACTGCTGAGAGCTGTGAATTTGCATAGAGAGATGATGAGATTGTCAAACACATCGCTGAGGCCATAGTGGGCGGAGATCATGGCGCACTTCCTGTAATGTTACCCCCATCCCAGAAACAGAGTCACTGGAAGGCCAAGCAGCCCTTCCAAGTCCCTGAGCTTGCATGGGGCTCTTCCCCAGTCAGTCCCAGGAAGAAACCTTTTAATTTTGTTTCTGTTTAAGACTAAGCTTACCCAAGCTTCAGCCTCCCTCCAAAAACTCAGGGGGAACCCCATTCTAATGAAGTAAGAGTAGGAGTCAGAGAGGCACGGAGAAAACCATGTTAGCTCACAGAGGTAGGGGGAGGTGAAGACCAAGGCCAAAGCTGGGCTACCTGAAGCCCGAGATGGCTTTCTGGATGATTGTCTCCTCAAGGCTTTTGTCAAAGACATAAGAGAGAGCAGCAATAGTGGGGCCCCAGGTCATGGTGAAGAGGTCAAGATCATAGCTGGCAGTAGGCACACGCAGGAATATGCCCTCAGGGGTGGCACCTCGATGAAGCAGCACATTCCACACATAGTTCTCCCGAACCAAGCCTGTCTGTTCCTCAGGCATTACAATTTCCTCATTCCTGTCAGGAGGTAAGGGAAGGAGCAGTTGCACTGCTTTGAACCTGACTAGTTCCAAACCAAGACTAGGAGTTCATCCATACTAGCACTCTCCACTGATGAGAGGTCATCAGAACTGCAGCTCAGTGGTCTGCGTTCCACTCACCAGTGGGGGCAGGGAGAAAGAAAGGAAGTGTCCCATAATCTTAAAGCCCTATCTGTAAGTGAGGCCTTTAGTTCTATAGTAAGATCACACATTCTTACTAGGTGTGATAAAATGAACAATTCTACCTTTTCTGACTTACAGTAAAGAACTAAGTGGCCCATTTCTGACCTGTAACCTGGGCCTCACACTCCAGTGCCCATCTTGGGTTCTCTACCAGCCAGCATCTTGTAATCTATACAGGAAAATGTACTTGTTTTAAGTTCAGAAAATGGGGCCGTGATATCCTACTTAAGAGCAGCACTTTGGACCATGGCTTAGAGTACTACAGTCCCAATATCATTTGGGCTTCTTTAAGGAAGAAACAGTTGGCAGAGAGGGGGCTGCCCAACTAAGTTCCGAGGCTAAATCCAGGGCATGTGAGTCACTGCAGTCTGACATGACTCTAAAAACTGGGAAAGGAAGCAATGTGCTTCTTCTTAACAGAGATACTGCACTATTCTCTATGTATACTCACTTGATGGCATGGTACATGTCCTCCAGGATGTCTTGCTCAAAGTCCTTGCCTCCGTTCACACCTTTTAGATTTTTGCGAAACTCCTAAAGACAGGCCAGTAAGTTTTTTCCCCTTGTGTCAATACTGAAGCCCCACCCAAGGAACTCCTGGGTTTTTAGTAAATAGGACTTAGGAAAAAGTAAGTGAAAAAACCCACTTCCCCACCCCAGTTCCCTTTTCTAGGTTGGCCAGCCCTTCCTGATTCCCTTGGACAGAACCCCATCCATCATGCCCACCGGAAATCCTATGTCCTTCCTGCTACCTCCGAAGCTGTGCTGGGTCTTCTTTGCCTTGACTGGGACCCAAGCTTACCTCCAGGGTCATGGGTGCATTCTGTTTACGAACATTGTGGTTGTGCTGGTCAGTATTAAGCATGATGACAGCATAGGCCAGGGAAAAGCAGGCATCGCTATTGGCAAATGGGGAGCCATTACAATTCTGAAAAAGCAAAGATCCCGCCTGTGTCAATGCCCTTCTCTGGCCAATTAAACCCTCACAACCCACTGGTCAGTGCTAGTACAGAGGAGAGGTACCATCCAGAAGGTGGCCAGCCTCTTGCCAACTCCTTAACAGAAGCTGATCTCTTCGTGGAAAGGTCATTAATTTTGCTCTCTGCCTTTTTAAAAGACAGCAGGCTGGATGCGGTGGTTCACGCTTGTAATCCCAGCACTCAGGGAGGCCGAGGTGGGCGGATCACATGAGATCAGGAGTTCAAGACCAGCCTGACGAACATGGCTAAACCCATCTCTACTAAAAATACAAAAATTAGCCAGGCTTGGTGGCAGGTGCCTGAAATCCCAGCTACTCGGGAGGCTGAGGCAGGAGAAATGCTTGAACGCGGCGGGTGGAGGTTGCAGTGTGCTGAGACTGCGCTACTGCACTCCATCCTGGGTGACAGAGCGAGACTCTGTCTCAAAAAAAAAAAAAAAAAAAAAAGACAGCAGCTGGATTCTTCAGCCCTCAGTCAAACTGACCTTGGATCCTGGGCTCAGCCCCTGACACTCAAACTCACCATCCAACGCTCTGTGAATGCCTCCAGCAACCTCTGGATGACTGGTGCTTCCCCAGGCAAACGGAAGGCTTCCAGGTAGAGGCGGAGAGCTTCGTCCAGTCGCAGACCCTGAAAACTGAAGGTGCTATAGGGAAAGAAAGGAAGAAGAGGCTGAAAATGTGTAAGCTGCACATGTCAGGCTCTTTTAGTCACTGTCCTCCTAACCTACTCTTACTGGAAGAGAGGAGGCTGAGGTCTCTAGCAAAGGGGCAGTATCTCCTGTTCATCCCTAACACAACCCCTAGCCTTAATACTTTTCACATCCACAGACTCTTGCCTAGAACCCTCACCCCCGGAACCCTGCTCTACCCCTTTGCAATGGACTCCATACAGAATGGAGGGGGCTCCCCAAACTATCTCGTTAGAGTCCCTTTCAGGTCCAACAGATATAAATGATGGGTAGAGGAAGGACATTGGCTAGGGTCTCCAGAAGAAATTTATAGAGACTGCTTTGAGGTAGGGATGTTCTGTCCCTTTAAACTGATCACTAACCATGTCCCACCTTTCTTTTTTTTTTTTTTGAGCCAAGGTCTCACTCTATCACCCGGACTGGAGTGCAGTGGCATGATCACAGCTCACTGCAGCCTCAAACTCCCAGACTCAAGTGATTTTCCTGCCTCAGCCTCCTGAACAGCTGAGACTACAGGTGCATGCCACCATGCCCAGCTAATTTTTGTATTTTTTGTAGAGACAGGGTTTCACCATGTTGCCCAGGCTGGTCTTGAACTCCTGAGCTCAAGTGATCTGCCTGCCTCAGCCTCCCGAAGTGTCAGGATTACAGGCATGAGCCACCGTACCTGGCTATATCCCACATTTCTTACAGCTTCCTCACCTCACAAAGCTCTCCAACAGGTCAATGTTTTTGCGGTCACTCACAAACTCTCCAATCATCTTCTTGTCCAGCCGAGGGTTCTCTCGGAGCCACTGAGCAACCTCTGTGTTGTCCATTGGGATGGTGAGGAGGCCTTTCTCTTGCAGAAACTGAATCCCCTTCTTTGGTTTCTGATTGAACTGCTCTGTGCCAGTGATTAGCAGCTGCATGAGAAAAACTAGAGGTATAGAAGCTACTTTGCCTCTAAATTAGACAAGGCCAGCCTGGAGTCCACCATAGCCCACCCACAGTTGGTCAGCTAAAAAGCTCCTAGGATGTGGTTCTTAGTGACTACAGAACTAAGGCTAGATCATAATGGCCTTAGCTTCCCCCATCTTCATGTCTAATTGAATTGGCTTACGAACTCTTTTTTACTCCTTTCCTGAGTGCTCAAGATACATAAAACAGTTCCTCTTCTCTAACTTAGGATCGGGGAAAAAGTAGAAGAAAGAGACTAGATAATTCTTCTCTCTAGTTTTATATCCATCCCTGACATTTGTTGACAGCCAGCCTCTTGTTTTTAGCCTGGCTTAGCTTCTTTGGTTGCCTAGCTTAATGCCCTGGGTTTGAAAGACAAAGTGGACTAACTGTGGAGGCAACTCAATATTTCTGTATGTCCAGTCATGGCCATGCACTCAAGGGCATACATGAACCAAAGTCATTTAAGCTGGCAATAAGAGAAAGAAAGGGTTAGGTTTTTTTTTTTCTTTTTCCGAGATGGAGTTTCACTCTGTTGCCCAGGCTGGAGCACAGTGGCGTGATCTCAGCTCACTGAAACCTCCGCCTCCCAGGTTCAACTGATTCTCCTGCCTCAGTCTCCCGAGTAGCTGGGATTACAGACATGCACCATCATGCCCAGCTAATTTTTGTATTTTTAGTAGAGACGGGATTTCACCGTGTTAGCCAGGCTAGTCTTAAACTCCTGACCTCAGGTGATCTGCCCGCCTTGATCTCCTAAAGTGCTGGGATTACAGGCGCGAGCCACCACGCCCGGCCAGAAAGGGTTAGGTTTTCTTTGTGTTAAGAAACCCAAAGTACAGGCCAGGCACGGTGGCTCACACCTGTAAATCCCAGCACTCTGGGAGGCCAAGGTGGGCGGATCACGAGGTCAGGAGATCAAGACCATCCTGGCTAACACGGTGAAACCCCGTCTCTACTAAAAATACAAAAAATTAGCTGGGCGTGGTGGCACGTGCCTGTAGTCCCAGTTACTTGGGAGCCTGAGGCAGGAGAATTGCTTGAACCCGGGAGGTGGAGTTGCAGTGAGCTGAGATCGTGCCACTGCACTCCAGCCTGCCTGGGCAACAGACAGAGACTCCGTCTGAAAAAAAAAAAAAAAAAAAATCCAAAGTACAAACAGTTATTTGAACCTTACTATTTGAACCTTACTAAAGCACCAGAATAAATATCAATTCCCCTTTATTGCCAATCATCATGCAAGAGCTGGAGATGACCAGTAACCTTCAATGATCCACAGGACACCAATGCCCAAGGCTCCTGTCACTGCCACTAGTGACACTTGGCTCTCAATTGGTATAGCATTTGCCCAGGGGCATACATAGGGTATGCTCAACTACATAGCTTAGGAGTAAGGGAAGGGCTTCAAATGGGAGTTGCTGAAGTCCCAACAAGCCCAAAGACTGGCCTCAGGAAGCTGTACAATGAGGTGCTAGACTCTCCATCTTCTGAGATGGAAACCCTACAACAATGGACACCCAGACAGAGGTGGACAGAGGCTGGGGAATATATGTATGTACCTTCTTTTTGTTTTTAATTTCAATTAGTTCCCGTGGATCTGGCAGGAGACAGGAAAATCGAGGTGGCTTCCGGGCAAACTTTTTGTCAGCTAGGAGTAGGAAGAAGAGAAAAATCTGTAAGACCCTTTTTTACCCAGATAAGGACTTTTGGAAGGTCACCAATATACTCCCCAGTTTCAAGGAGGAGCCTCAGAAATCTTGTCCTCACCAGTCTTCCACTTCCCTGGAAGTCCTATCAACTAAGGGTCCATATGTTTGCTTCCCTCTCTCTGAGTCTGAAGGCAAGGTGGGCTACCAAGGCTTGCTTAGTTACTATCCTAGGTGTCTGCTCCCTCCCTCTGCTCTTCACCAGGCCCTCCAGGTGAGGAGTTTAGGGTCATGGACACCCAGTACCCACCCCCAGAGTCAACAGCTTCCTCCATATCACTGCATCCTGGTTTCCCATGTTCTGGTGGCAGCCACCCTCCACCTGGCAGATGCAGGCCTGGGATGTCTGAGGCCATGCCTACAGCTTTCCCATCGCTGGCAGTTCTCTCAGCTGGTAAGAGAGAAGAAGATACGTGAAGACTTACAGGGTATGAAGCCAAGCAGAGCTGCAGGATAGATCAAATCCCAAGCCCAGAAGACCTGCATGGTTCCTGCACCGGGCGAACCCAAGCCAAAATAAGTAGTCCCTGTCCCAGCCAAGCATTAGATTCTCTAATTTAATGAAGAGATTACCCAGTCACTTTCCCTGATCTTCTGCAACCTCAAATTTCAAGGGGGAGCTAGAGAGGACTAATTAGAGTGAAGGCAGATATTGGGGATGAGGGATGGTGGGACGTGGAGCTTTCAGAGACAGAAATCCTACGTTCTTTAATCTCTGTTCTCTTCTCTTGCCATAAAGAAATAATAGTTCTATAAAAAACCAAAGTGGGGAGGAGGAAAAAGGGAGCAGGCTATGAGTTCTACTAATCTGCCTGACTGGCATGTGATTTAAACCGCCAAAGCCCAGAAACAGAATTGGGAGCATCCCAGGGGAAGTGACATGGGGACAGGAAAAACAACTCAGAGAGTAGAGAACGGATAAGCATAGAACCCTGGGTTCATCAAAGAAATAAATGCCTCTCACTATTGCTAGCTTCTCGGGTGCCATCTACTATCTCACAGCTTGGTCTGGCTGTCTCCTTCTTCTCTTGCTGGGTGAGGCTGTTGAGGACTTTGGCCTGGCAGTGGGCCTCGCTGCTGTCAATCACTGTCAATAGGGCATCAAGAGATAGTAGGTGTGTTGTATAGAGTTGACCAGACACAGGGAAGGCATTCTGGAAAGTAAACAGATCAGTTGGACTTGTAGTTAGGAGAACACTTTACACTTTGATCATTTTCTAAAATTTCCAAAACCTCTTCTAACTTGTACATTGCCCTTAGAAAACGCCTTTCTGGCCGGGCGTGGTGGCTCACGCCTGTAATCCCAGCACTTTGGGAGGCCGAGGCAGGCAGATCACGAGGTCAGGAGAATGAGACCATCCTGGCTAACACGGTGAAACCCTGTCTCTACTAAAAATACAAAAAATTAACTGGGCGTGGTGGCAGGCACCTGTAGTCCCAGCTACTTGGGAGGCTGAGGCAGGAGGATGGCATGAACCCGGGAGGCGGAGCTTGCAGTGAGCCGAGATTGTGCCACTGCACTCCAGCCTGGGCAACAGAGCAAGACTCCATCTCAAAAAAAAAGAAAGAAAAAAAAGAAAACGCCTTTCTTCTGTTTCCCAGCTCTCAAGCGTTCCCCTCTCTGTATGTAGCATCCTTACTACCACCAGGGAGATTTCCTTTATAATGCCTTTTTTCCTAGAGGCCAGTTATAGTGCTCAGCACCTTGGACAGCAGCTTTGTGAGCTCCTCAAAGAGGTTGGAACAGTAGTAGTCACAATCATAGTTGATGTAGAGCTCTGTGACAAAGCTGGGGATGCGCCAGAGCTGCACAATGGCCTCCAGTGCCATCTCCTTCATCTCGTAAGGCATCTTGGGGTTCTCCACAGTGATGATCTCCATAAGCTTTTTGATGTACATCTGGCAATAACCCAGTAATTGCCATTTGGGTGGGGAAAGGATTCAAGATAGAAAGAGAAAAAATTAGACAGGAGAAACATTAAACAGGATGCAGAAGCCCAGCCAAGAGGCATGTATTAGGAGACACCCAAAGGTATTCCATCCCCTAAATATATCTCTTCTTTGACCTCCATGTTGGGGGATAAGGCCTGGCTCTCTGTCACATACCTGGTCCCAGACAAGTTGCCTCTTGCCCTTTTGTGCCATGTGAACATGACCTGGTCCTATTTAGAATTCCTTTTAGCAATTTAGTGACAATGCTGGCTTGACTTACCTACCTGTGTTGCAGAGTAACTGCTGGGCAGAAGAGCTGTTCCTATTCATGGTGAGGTTACCTAGCAGTTCTCATATTTGGGGTCAGCCAGTTTCCTTTGGTCTCCTTTTAACTTTTCCACAAAAGAGGCCAGTTGATTGAACCGAACTCTGGAGGCTAAAAGCACTCTCCTATGGGAAGTCCCTAAATCCTACCCCTGTAGCACGATAGAGCTGGCCCCACTGAAGGTGCCATATTATCTCCTTTTTTTTTTTTCCCTTTTTCTTCCCACGTCAAGAAACTCACCTCCATTTGGAACTTGAGGTGCTCTCGCATGCTCTCAAACAGTAGGAAGCATACTCGCAGGGAAGCAGCATAAAGGTTCAGTCGCTCTATGCTGAGTAGCTGGAGATGACAGTAGGGTAGGCCATGAGTTTTTGAGGTTTTTTTTTTTTTTTTTTTTTTTTTTGAGGCGGAGTTTCACTCTGTTGCCCACGCTGGAGTGCAGTGGCACAATCTCAGCTCACTGCAACCTTTGCCTCCTGGGTTCAAGATATTCTCCTTCCTCAGCCTCCCGAGTAGCTGGGATTACAGGCACACGTCACCACGCCCAGCTAATTTGGTATTTTTAGTAGAGACTGGGTTTCACCACATTGGTCAGGCTGGTCTCAATCTCCTGACCTCGTGATCCGCCCACCTTGGCCTCCCAAAGTGCTGGGATTACAGGCATGAGCCACTGCACCCAGCCCGGCTGTGAGGTTTCTGAAGCTGACTATGGCTCAACCAAGAGAGGCAGAAGAGGCATTCTGAGTGAAGGTGTCACTGAGGTCCATTGCTTCCAGGGAACTCTACATCTAGCCATTCCTATATTTCTCTCTGGCTGCCAGAGTCCCTGGGGAACTACTGGAACCCTCTTACTAAAACTACTGGCCAACTGGGAGGGAGATGCTTTCCTAGGTCCTATATCTTTGCGTAATCAGCCAGACCTCCCTGTGTTCCCCTGGCCCTTGAAAGAGGCTCTGAGACCCTCTGGCAATCTTGTCTTACCTGGAATAAGTGACGGCACATCTCATCCTTGATGAGGCCCAAGAGGGTCTGGCACTGGGCTACAGGGGCTGACTCAAGGGCCACTGTCAGCAAATGCAGTCCCATGTGAATCATAACCTCTGAGTTATGGCGGTCGTGTGGATTGGTGAGGGAGATGAGGAAGCGGAAGAGCTCGCGGATGCAGGGAAGACCATAGGGGACCAAAGCTGTGCCTGGGGAAGGCCAGGAGGAGAGTGAGACTGCTATAAAACAACTAATCTGCTGGCTTTGCCTGGCCTGCTCTGCATTACACAAGGCAATTTTAGGTAAGTGATTCTCTTTGAGGAAAAGGGCTAGGCGTGATGGCTCATGCCTGTAATCCTAGTGCTTTGGGAGGCTAAGGTGGGAGGACTGTTTGAGGCCAGGAGTTTGAGACCAGCCCAGGCAACACAGAGAGACCCCATCTCTACAAAAGATTTTTTAAAAGTAGCCAAGTGCAGTGGTGCATGCCTATAGTCTCAAATACTTTGGGAGGCTGAGGTCGGAGGATTGCTTGAACCCAGGAAGTCGAGGCTATAGTGAGCTGTGATTGTGCCACTGCAGCAATACAGCCTGGGTGACAGGAAAAAAAAAAAAAAAGGAAAAGGATTTTTTTTTCCCCTGGAGATATGAGGGGACTAGTCTACTTCTGGAGGAAATCAGAATTGATGATCCTACCTTTCTGTTAAAAGTCCTAAGCTTTTTATCCTTCCTTCTTGCTTCCTATCGCCCATCAAACTTCCTCCCTATAGTGTAAGTTGGGGAAGGGCTCCCTCCATGCCAACGGTCTTATGGCTTGACTCCATTTCCTGACTAGAAAATAGCCTAGAACTTGAAGCAACAGGCAGTAGTCCAATATCTTGGTCTAAGACAGTCTAGGCTCAGGCAGCTTAGTAGGTAGGATGGGGGAGGTGAATTGGCAGAGCCTACCAGAGTACCCACCTTCTTTCTGGGAGGACTGTGTAAAGCGCACGCCCCGGGGATTGACGTAATCCATGTCATGGACAGAGGCAGAGTCAGAGTGGTCGGCAGGGGACGTGCACTCCTCTAACACTTCAGGGATGGACTCCACAGATGCTGACTGGGACTTTTCCACATGGGTCCCTTCCTGCTATGACCAGTAGCAGGGAGATATGGGAAGAGGGATGAGGCAAGAGCAACTTGGAACTTACTCCCCTGAAGTACCTGTCTTCCAAGCGGTCTCTAATGGGCTACAGATGTAGGGCTAGCTCAGTGGTTTATGAATCACCGCAAGATGGCTCAGGCAGGAGTATGACGAAGGACTCAGAAAAACATCTCCTGAGGCTTCACTGACCTACAGTGACTAGAACCTTAGAGACACAGAGTCTCTCACAGGCTTAGGATTTCGAACATTACCTTCCAGAAAAAGCAATGGCCAGCTCCTTCCCTTTTGTCAAGTACTACCTGTATGCATAACTTGATAAATCTCATGAGCAACCTCTCACAGTGAGTCATGCTGTGGGTTTTCTAGGCAGTACAACCAATTTTGAGAAGCAAGAAAGATCAGAGCTTCTTTTGAAGTTACCCCAAGCTTCTTTTGAGCCAAGTCCTGCATAAAGGATCCAAAGGATCAAGCCAGTTCCCACAGTGGAATATTGAAGAGGGACGTTTAAAAATCAAAGCCATACCTGGAGGTCAGGCTGCTCGGGAACACCTAGCTCACTGCTCCCAGGTTCTGTAGCTGTGCTGTACCCTGGAGAGCCAGGTTGCTCTAGATCAGTAAGGTCTTCCTTGGAAGTGGTTTGGGAGGAGAATTCCAGGCCACTGTCTGTAGAGGGACTGACCACTGCTGAGGCAGCTTCTGAACTTGCAGAGGAGATGGGAGTGGGCACATCAATGAAGGGCATGCTGCCTGCCAAGAAAAGTACGTGATGCTCGAAGAAGAAAGAGGCTGTGGGCAAAACAAACCCTCCATGATACTAGGGTCTCTGTTTCCCAGATTACATGCTTATCTTCGCATATATTGGTCTCTAAAGTTGTCAGAGAACAACCTTAAGTCACTGCAGAGTTGCTGAATGGTCACAGTCTGATTTGACCTGGAGTTTCCCTTTTTGTTCTCAGCACCAAAACGAAAGCCCCTCAGTTGGTTGAGCTTCAATTTCAAAATCCCTAAGAGAGAAAGGAGCTCTTCTTTTGTCTAATCAGAGGAAGCAGTCCAGGGCACTCACCAGTGAGGTTAGATGATAAGGTGGTTCCATTGGGAGTGGGCAGCTCTGAACCTGGTGTGACTTTGGTCATATGGCGTGGGGGCCGAGGGGATCTCTTCTGTTTCTTCCATTTGGATGAATCACTCATGCCTCCAGCTCTCATTTTCAGCTGGAAATATCATACCCCATTAGCACTGGTATTCAAACTAAGACTCTATCCCTATTAATCTCCCTTCATTTAGTCCTACTGATCTCTAGAAAACAAGCTATACCCCATATCTTAGCTAAAGTAAGACTCTAGACTATCAGTTCACACTTCTACTCTTCTAACTTGGCTTCTACATTTACCACTTCACAGGTTGGCATGGCAGCCTCCATGTAGAAGGTGACATTCTGTTTCTGGGCTGGTCATTGGTAGGGCCAGCCCTCATACTTATCACTCTGCTTCTCTGGGTCCTGAGTGTTACATTAAGCAGGAAATCCCGAGTCCTATGGATGATGCATGACCCTCTTGCAGAAAGTGTAAGGGCAGGGTTTCCTTTGCCCTGACACTCAGATCTACAGGTGCATGGTCTCCCGGCTTTCCTCCTCAATTAGCTTGTAGAGCAGCCTCCTACTCATAGTTTTATCCAACTATAAAAGTCATTCCTTCCTGTCCTGGTTTTCTTATTGGTATGTGAGCTGGGCCTAAGCCATAAACATATCTTTCTCTCTCTTTGAGACAGAGTCTAGCTTTGCCACCCAGGCTGGAGTGCAGTGGCACAATCTCAGCTCACTGCAACCTCTGCCTCCTGGGTTCAAGTGATTCTCCTGCCTCAGCCTCCTGAGTAAATGGGATTACAGGTGTGGACCACCACGCCTGGATAATTTTTGCACTTTTAGTAGAGACAGGGTTTCACTATGTTGGCCAGGCTAGTCTCTAACTCCCGACCTTAGGTGATCTGCCTGCCCCGTCCTCCCGAAGTGCTGGGATTACAGGTGTGAGCCACCGCACCCAGCTAACATATCTCTTACTCTCTGGAATTTCTGTATCAGATTGGTCAAAAGCTCATTCCTTGGAGTTAAGGAAGGAGTGGTGTCCCAGTTTCTTTGTGGAGTTCAGGATAGAAGGTCATGTCATGCTGCTGCTATGCTCTCTGCTGCTCCCAATTTGTTATATCAATGAGACCACCTGTCCCTCTCACTATTGGTCTTTCCAGATGCAGTTTTATGTTGTCAGATGGTAAAGCCACTGATTCCTTGACTCCTTGCTCTGTTCCACTCCCCTCTTGCTGTATTTCTGTTCTTCCTATAGCTTCCTTTTAGTGGCAAGGGACAATCTCTATCACCTGTTAACTATTCCCTAGGATCTGTGTTTTTATGTATTTATTTCCTCTTCCTCCATTCTAAGTTCAAAGTTACTTTGTTTAGGCCCATTTTTTTTTTTTTTTTTTTTTTTTTTTTTTTTTTTTTGAGATGGAGTCTTGCTCTGCCACCCAGGCTGGAGTGCAGTGGCGTGATCTCGGCTCACTGCAACCTCCGCCTCCCCGGTTCATGCCATTCTCCTGCCTTAGTCTCCTGAGTAGCTGGGACTACAGGCGCCCACCACCAAGCCTGGCTAATTTTTTTTGTATTTTTAGTACAGACGGGGTTTCACCGTGCTAGCCAGGATGGTCTCGATCTCCTGACCTCGTGATCCGCCCGCCTCGGCCTCCCAAAGTGCTGGGATTACAGGTGTGAGCCACTGCGCCTGGCCCAATTTGTTTTTAAGCCCTGAAGTTTTCTCAGTTGGGTTTGAATTCAGTCCCTTTACAAAGTCATTCTAAACTATTCCTAGACCGATAGACCATTCTTGGATTGGACCATTCCTGGATTGGGCAATGGCAATGGCAATGGCGATGGTCTTCCAGAAACCATTAGAATGACTCTAAAGAGAGTAGAAGCACTTTTTCTCTCTGCCTCTTCCTAAAGGCTGAATATATGCTATTGTCCATGGCCTGTTCAATTCCTTTTGATAGTTAGGGATAGACTCCCTTCCTCAAGCTCCCCCAAGCTCTCAGAATCTGGGTAATCTTTGATTCCTTACTTAGAAACCACACAATTCTTCCATTCCTACCCACAGCTCCTTCCAATAAAGATGAGGCTGAACAGCTGAGCCCTTCCTTCCCCCAGCTCTTAGTAACATAGCAACAGCCTCATATTGGATTTATACTTCTAGATAATCCATCTCCAAAATGCCTGCAGTCATATGCTTAGAATTGAGCTTCAGGCGTACTGAGCACTATAGCTAAGGAGGAAGCAAAAGGATCCCCTCCCCAGGAACCACTGGAGCTCAACTGGATCAAGTTCATAGTAAAAAATGTTATGGGAGAAGAGTCTGCCAAACATGCAAAAGGGCAAGAGGCCAGAGATCAATGAGAGACCTCCTGCCTCTATTGGCAGTTATCACTGAGCTCCCCAAACTACTAAGAACTGGATCTACTTTTATGAGGTAGCCTTTCTCTCCAGGAGGCTCCCCCATTTCGGGGACTCCAGGCAGTCCTACTTCCACCAAGAAGCCAGTCACTGAGATTCCTTCCCATACGAGGATGAGTTTTTCACGTCTCCTTCTCTATCTTCTGCAAAGCTTGTTCCAACCTGATCATTTCAATGAGTGTTCTCAGCCTCCTGGCTGGAGTAGGGGCCAAGAGGCTGACAGTTCTCACAAATGCCTCAGCCCTTAAAAGGTATAGTTATTCTCCCTCTCCTAAGGTCTGAAGGTGTGGGGTGGGCAGTAGGTATTCATGGAACTCTACACCACCTTATCTGTATGACTCTGTATTCCAAAGGACAGTGTAAGCTTTACAAAAAAGGAGCAGGTCCCAGGTTAATAATCATGGCAACATGCTGGATAGCCACTAATGAGAGCTGCAGCTTGAGACTGTGCAAGCACAGAAATGAAATGACACAATGCATTCAAAGAGAACACGGGCCAATGGACTATCTAGCTAGGTGTACATACACAGAGTTTTTTATTTTCAATGACCTGTATGTCCACAACCACACCTTCAGCATGCACACTCTTGTGATGGACAGCCCAGACAGCCCACACCTCCTTCTCTCCCCTTTCTTCCTAAGGCAGGTATACGCAGATTAGGGTAATCTTTAGCTTGGATCCCTCCCCTAAGCTCCCCTACACCTTGACTTTTAGAGGACAGAGGGCATCTTCGTAGATCCCAAAGTATTCCCAGTGTCCTGGGCTATCCTGGCACCTGGCTTCTTTCCATCAATCTAGAGTTCTAATCCTTGGAATGACCTCTTTAATGATAACCAAGAAAAAAAAAAGAAAAGATCCCAACTAGATGGACTATCCTTTCCCTCCAAACCCAGTCCAGGTAATCCAGATAGAGCTGAGGACTGTGCTTAAGCTCTCTATGCCAGCTCTGAGACAAGGAGAAGGTAGAAGGGGGAAGGGTCTTGCTTGAAGGTCCCTCACAGTTTCCCTAGAAATGGTAGATCTTAAACCTCCCCACAAGGTAACAGCAGACCCCAGACTTTCTAGGCTAACTATGTGATGTTCAAGTCTTCCTTCTCCTGTCTCCAGGCAACCAGATGCCCCGGGAGAATTCCCAACACTGCAAAGCTATAATCACGTGCAACTTTTCCAAAGCCGTGCTGTGTTACTAGGGAGGGGTAAGTTGTGCTCTACACAATGGAAATGGGACCCAGGTGTTATATATAAAAAATAAACATTTAAAGAAATAAAAACGGGAAGGGAAAGAGAGGGAGAGAGACCTTGAGGTTCTTAAAGAGTAGTACCCTCTCTAACTGGTTCAGGGCTTTGGTCTGCTCCCCACTACTTAGCTCCAGTTTGTTGAGGAGACATGGAGATATCTGCGAAAGACAGGCAAACGCACGATTTAAACAGAGTGAAGTAAACTCAGACACACACCAACAGGGCATAGGGCAGGAATGGGGATGGATGGCAGGGGAGAGGAGAAGGTCAGGTGCATGCATCACACAGCTAAGGGTCATCTCCATAGGTAGACCCTCTTAGGGCTGCAAGCGGAATCCTCATCAGAGGCCCATGAAGTCCAGGGCTTCAGTTCAAGATAGAAAGAAGCCATTCTTTTGACCACTATTCTTCTCCTAGCAGTTTAAGAACCCTTTGGTTCTTAACTTGACTAATCTCTTCAATACAGACTAGCACAAGCAAGAGCCCAGTCTAATTCAGCATTGAGGTAGGATTTGGGACATAGCCTCTCTAGGCCTTCTACCTGCGGATAAGGATAAGTCTTGAGGGGATGGCAGGACTTTCATCTTTGTCAACAGACATTTTTAGCCAAGACTGATGGGTACCATGCAGTTCCCATGAAGAACTGGCTCACCAGCTTACATGGTGGTTCAAAGATAGGCCAGAGCAGAAAAGCTGAGGAAGGGATATATCTGGGAGAGAATACATTTCTCACTAAAGGAGTGAGAGCTACTTCTAGATTCCAAGCAGACCTGTCTAGGCAAAAGCATATCTTCACTAAGCAAGGTTACCCCAAGGCACTGAAGTTGGGAGATTAAGGTTTGCATGAGGGACAGCAGATCAGCTCTCAGATCATACCTTCTTCATGTTGGTCCCCACATAGCTCTTGGGTTCTTCTTTAAACTGAGGTAACCTATAATATAGAGAATCCATCAACTGTCATTAAGGATAATGACAAATGTCCCTCTCCATGCCAGCCACAAACCAAAGGTGCTCTGAGCCAGAGCATGCCCTGTGTCTTAGAAAAGGCTACAAAAGAGAAGCAGACTAATTTCATCCTTTTCAGAGCTTCATCAAACTGCCACAGGAATCGGAGGATGTGTGACATGGACAAAAGGAGGTAGTCGTGAGAGCAAGGTAAGTGCCCTTGGAGGGTGGAGGCTCTTTTTTCCTAAGACTGATTCCTTCCTGCTTATATTTACTTGGCAAATAACGCTGCCAAGAGATGGGGGGAGGGCAGTCTATCAAAACCCTAGGACAGTGGGCAAAAAAGAAGAATTAACAGGCAGGTTGAAGTTTTGAAACCAGTAAATTTGAGCCGGAGGAGCAAAAAATTATTTGCAGCAGGATCCAAGGGCAGTCTAGCCTGTAGATAATAAGAATTATTATCTATAGATCTGAGAGCAAAAAGAAATCCCAGAGGAAGGTTTAAAGCCACTGCCTCAGCTCTTCTGTGAGTCTGTTGAAAGGAGGTGCAGGAAACAGGCCTAGTATGAAAAGGCCTCCTAGGCCCTAGGCTAAGGGCCTTACCTAAGGGTAACCAACCATCTTGGTTTGCCTGGGACTGAGGGGGGTTTGCCAGGATGCAGAACTTTTAGTGCTGAAATCAGGACAGTCCCAGGCAATTCACAATTGCTAGTCACCCTAATTTTGGCCCTCTCCCACAGAAATCAGGATCCCTTGAGTTTGGCTTCCTCTCTGGGTTCCCTTTCCCAGCTGCTACCTGCACAGAAACAGAAACAAATTTGGGAAGCAGAATGAGGTCTGCTGGCCTATATTAAATAACCCTCTGCCTCCCCGTGAGGCCAGATCAGCTCCCTCCTCCTTTTCCCTTGCTCAGTAACCCTGGGCCCAGAGAACTACCCCCCATCCATAATCCCAGTGGCCTCTGATGTAGCTGTGGGGTTGGCCAGGTCCCTGATGTGGCTGTGTGGAAGCAGGCAGACTCAAGAGGCCTGGGCAGCCGGGCTGAAGCAAACAGCAGCAGGTTTACCTTGTGAAGAGCAGCTGCACCATGTCTACGAGAGTGTGCTCTGCGGATTTTCTCAATAACTCTGCACAGGCAAAAACAAATAACACAGGTGTCATTACTTGCTGTGCTATTATCAAGAGGGTTCTCAGAGCAGACTCCCCTCCAAACCTTGTTTACCAAGGATTATGCCAAACTTATTAAAACCAGCTCCACCTCAGCCTGGCAGCCATAACTTCACTGGCCCACTAGGTGGCACTACTGAGTCAGGGAAAAAAGGGGAGGGATAAGATGTGTTCTAAAGGGTTGCAGGTTGGTGTCAATCCCAGAAACCCCAGGAGAGAGTTATTTGGTGCCTGGGCTAAGTCAATCTGGGATCCATCCCAACTCCTGCCCTGGCATAACAGGCTGAGGTCTCTATTCTAGCTTCACAATACCCAAGTACAGAGATTTATTCTAGACCCCTATGATTGCATGAGATAGATGATGGAGAAGTCCTGAATTTTCCATCTCTCTGGGAAGACAGACACTGGCCCCAGGAATGGTGAAGGGGCTAATATCCAAGCACCTACCACTGAGCCTCATTTCAAAGCAGATCCGGAAGCAAGACTGCATAATCTCACACACAGATTCATTGGTAAGGTGGGCACCCACTGGGGTTAGCAGCAGAGTCCGTAGAATCTAACAGGAAGAAAAAGGAATTACTGTGATAAACAAGGTACTGAGAGGTACTCGAGGGTAAAGAGAGAGGGGTTAGCAAGAATGCTGACTTCACCACAGCTTGGTAGAGAGGTCTCCAAGAAGCTTGTCCTGGGAATTGTTTCTTCACTTTTTATGACCCTGACATATTTCAGAACTCATTCCAGCCCTAGCCCATGAGCCCAAGAGATGGACGGCACAAATATAGTCTGCCAGAGGTACAAGTGTATTTAAGGCTTCTGGTATTTGACATCACTTCATATAAAGCTTTTACTGATTTTCCTTAGAAAAAGCTCTTACTTTGGGTACTCCAGCTGCTTGTTTGGAAACAAAGTAGCTCCCCTAAGCCCCAGTGGAGTCAAAACACAGCTTCGTGCTGTTGGCCATTAGCCTAACTGCTATTTCCCTCTCACTTACCTGAAGGATTTTCATCAGGACAACTTCATCACTGGCAGGATCAGTGCCCACAAAACGAGCATGGGTGACAGCATCCGCCATGTTCTCCATGCCCTCTGCTGTGCCCTCATGGGTGGGATCTGCTCCAGCGAAAAAGGAAAGATTAAGTGATGTGGAGAGGAGAGTGATAAAAGGTAAGGCAGCCTGTCTAGCTTTGAGAGACAGTTTTTCCTCTTCAGTTCCCTAACCCATGGCTCCTTGAGCTACATGAGAATTTTTGCCCACAACTGATTTTCTTTTTTTTTTTTTTTTTGAGACAGTGTCTCACTTTGTCACCCAGGCTGGAGTGCAATGATGTGATCTCAGCTTACTGCAACCTCTGCCTTGGGTTCAAGCGATTTTCCTGCCTTAGACTCCTGAGTAGCTGGCATTACAGGCACCCACCACCACGCCCAGCTAATTTTTTTGTACTTTTAGTAGAGATGGGGTTTTGCCATGTCGGCCAGGCTGGTCTTGAACTCCTGACTTCAGGTGATCCACTTGCCTCGGCATCCCAAAGTGTTGGGATTACAGATGTGAGCCACTGCACCCGGCCCCATAACTGGTTTTAACGAGCTCCTCAACACAAAATCCACTGGGTAAAACTGTGGTTCTCAATTGCTGGACCCATACCAAAAAGTTCTGATTTTGTATGCCCAGAGTGGGGCCTGAGAATTTGTGTTTCTAACAAGACCCCAGTTGAAGTTAAATACCGCCGAGCAGGGGATCATACTCTGGGAATCACTAGTATAAATCTACTAATTTCATAGAGGAGGGGCCTGGAAACAAGAGTTTTTGACTCAGAACAAGAACCAGGTAGGGCCAAAGCTTGTGGCCTTTTCTCCATTCATCTTTCAATACAGCTTCTCTCTGGTTGCTTTTGGAGTTTTGTGTTCAGGCGCAACTGAATTAGGGGAGCAGGAGGAGGAAACGAACACTCACTGCCGCCAATACTCATATCTGAGTGCCACGTTACAGCAGATCAAAGACTTTTTTTTTTTTTTTGAGATGGAGTTTCACTCTTGTTGGCAGGCTGGAGTGCTATGGTGTGATCTTGGTTCACCGCAACCTCCGTCTCCTGGTTTCAAGTGATTCTCCTGCCTCAGGCTTCCCGAGTAGCTGGGATTACAGGCATGCGCCGCCACGCCTGGCTAATTTTGTATTTTTAGTAGAGATGGGGTTTCTCCATGTTGGTCAGGCTGGTCTCGAACTCCCGACCTCAGGTGATCCGCCAGCCTTGGCTTCCCAAAGTGCTGGGATTACAGGCGTGAGCTACCACGCCTGGCCCAAAGAATTCTTCTTTAGTTTCATTCTTATTTAAAATAATATGACGATGAGCAAGAATCCTGTTTCCAGCTTAACAGGCATTAGGAGAGAAAAAAGATAAACTAAACAGGACTGGAGGCTGACTAGCTGGGGGGTAGGCAGGAGGGAGAATTTCAGCTGTACAGAATAAGAGGGGAGAAGCTAGAGGTCAGACAACCGGCACCACGGTGGAAATGAACAAATGCTATTAAGCAGGGAACTCAGCTCCCATTCATGTATTAAATAGCCACGAGAAATAGCCAAATAAGTTGTCACCATCGAGGGTCTTGCCTAGCTCCTGCCCTAGGTCTGCTCTGAAGGATCCTTTCCAGAGCTGTTTAGTTCTAAAAGGGGAGCCTAAGTAGGGGGAAAGAGCAGGGATATGAAAAAGCTTTGTGAGTGACAGAGAAAGTTGCTCCAGAGGTGGCATGGTGTAATGCAGGAGCACCTCCTAATTTTAGTCACAGGAATTATAAGATTGTTGTTATTTTTTCTCTCCCGCCAACCTTTTTTTTTTTTTTTTTTTTTAATTGAGACAGAATCTCACTCTGTCATCCAGGCTGGATGGAGTCCAGTGGCGTGATCTCGGATCACTGCAACCTCTGCCTCCTGGGTTCAAGCAATTCTCCTGCCTCAGTCTCCTGAGTAGCTGGGATTACAGGTGCCCACCACCACACCCAGCAATTTTTGTATTTTTAGTAGAGATGGGGTTTCACCATGTTGGCCAGGCTGGTCACAAACTCCTGACCTCAGGTGATCCACCCACCTTGGCCTCCCAAAGTACTGGGATTACAGGCTTGGGCCACTGTGCCCAGCCCATTTTCTCTTTCTTGGTACCTGAAATCAGGGAGTTCCTGAGCCTAAACCTCAGGGGATGGCTGAGAACCTAAACTTTTTTTTTTCTTTTTTTGTTTTTAAATAGACAGGGTCTTGCTCTATCGCCCAGGCTGGGTTGCAGTGGTGCAATCATGGCTCACTGCTGCCTTGACCTCTGGGGCTCAAGTGATCCTCCTACCTCAGCCTCCTTAGCAGCTAGGACTACAAATATGTGCTAATATGCCAGGAGAATTTTTGTATTTTTTATAGAGATGGGGTTTCCCCATATTGTCCAGCCTGGTCTTGAACTCCTGGGCTCAAGTGATCTGCCTGCCTGGGCCCCCCGCAGTGCTGGGATTACAGGTGTGAGCCACTGTGCCTGGCCCCCAAACATTTCTCTTGCAATGATAAGCCAGAAATCTTTTACTAATTGTGAATGTTTCCTCTTTTTCTTCTGTCCTCATTAGCCACCGACACCACATCAAGACTTTCTTTGTCCTATTTACAGTGTCCTTCTACTCAGCTCTGGGAGTAGTTACTTTAGAGGTCATGCAGAAGGAAGCCAGTTTCATGACATATAGTAAAATGGGGTGACCCAGCTCCTCCTATCACACCACCTCTCCACGTTTCTCCCGATCAGCACAAAAAAATCCCATACTCTCAAGGCCTCTATCTCATAGCCCTGCCTGACAGTCCCTACCCAGGCCACCAGGGCCCACTTAGGAAACCCAGGTCCTTCTCAATGTTGTGTAGCATTTCAGAGATAAGTGAATAGTAGCCTTGTTCCCATCTCACAAGGCTCCTGGGGGTCCATTTCTTCCTCTCTTTCAGTAATCTCTCTTGTTAAGGTGTCTTTTAAATTATTACTTTGAATCAGGCACTCCTTCCATCCCCCAACCAGAATAGATTCAGAGAGACTCCACTAAGGGGGTTTACTCCATTAAGGGGCTCTACTGATCTCTTTGTAGTTTTGTCCCCTGAGGTTGAATGAAGTAGCAAAGTTAATTTTCTAAAAAGGCAGTTAAGGGCTGGACACGGTGGCTCACGCCTGTAATCCCAGCAATTTGGGAGGCCAAGGTGGGCAGACTGCCTGAGCTCAGGAGTTCGAGACCAGCCTGGCCAACACAGCGAGACCCCATCTCTACTAAAAATACAAAAATTAGCCGGGCGTGGTGGTGCATGCCTGTAGTCCCAGCTACTTGGGAGGCTGAGGCATGAGAATTGCTTGAACTCAGGAAATGGAGGTTGCAGTGAGCCAAGATCACACCACTGCACTCCAACCTGGGCAACAGAGCGAACTCTGTCTCAATAAAAACCAATAAAAAATAAAGGTAAAAGGCAAACTAGAGTGACAGGTCTTTGACAAGAACCACAGGCAAGGCTTGCTAGCAACCCATGAAATCCGTGGCACAAAAATTCTGGTCTGGCAGCTGTGTGGGGCCAAACAAAAGGCCAGTCCTTGGAGGATCTAAAATAATCCCTGAAACCTTGGATCATAGGAGCAAGAGACAGGAGTTTTCTTCTAGAAGAGCAGCCTAAACCCTTCTTTAAAATGTCCTCCTTTTCTGGCTACTCTGGAGCCAACTTCAGGGAAATCTGCCAATCCCATCTCCTTTGCTTTTTTGGCTTTCATACGCTCCTTCCTGCTCCTTTTCTCATGCCCACTGCAATCACCACCTCCAGCATTCTCCTTTCCCACCACAGGAAACTCCAATGACCAGCTGGCCTGAGGTCTCCAATGACCAGCCTGTCTGCCAAGTCCAGGATGGGGAAAGAGTAACACCAACAAGACAGCAGAGGGAAAAGGCACAGCAGCGGCAGCCACTGGAGGCTGTGAAGAAAGATGACCTGCAGGTGGTGCTCAGGGCAAGGCTGGAAGTGGCTGGGCCTGATTTTGTTTAGGAAAAGTATGAAGCTGGGACTAGGGTGTTGGAGAGGCTGATGCACCTGTTCAGAAGCTAGCTGGTACCCAGGATTCCTGCTCAGGATCCTGAATGCATCAGCTAAGCAAATCCAACATTTCTAGAATAAAGGGTTTTCTTGCCTGAACTGAAGGCTATTTTCTTTTCTGGCTAGCTAAGGCCTGAGCCTTATCTTTTCTTGTCTCCCTACTTCAGAAACAAAGACAGCTGCCTGTTTTCTATGTTCTTCATCCTTGTACATGGGCTGCCAATCGGGGAAAATGAATTCCCAAATTGAGTGTCAAGACCAACTAAAACAGAAATCCAAAGAAAGACACCATAAACAAATTTAGAGATAAACTACAGATTAAGGGAGATATCTGGCCTAGATTAGGAGCAAATATTTGTAATGCTATGATAGGCAATGGGTTAATATTCCTACCATACAAAGAACTCCTACAAATTGACATGAAAAACAAACACAACTCAATTAAAAAAAGAAGTGAAGGACAGGAAATTCAAATGTTCAGCCTCCAGGAAATAAAAGCAACAAAAGGCTGAGTGCAATGGCTCACATCCGTAATCCTAGCACTTTGGGAGGCCAAGGTGGTGGATTTCTTGAGCTCAGGAGTTCAAGACCAGCCTGGGCAACATGGAGAAACTCCACTTCTACTAAAAGTACAAAAATTAGCTGAGTGTGGTGGCGTGTGCCTATAGTCCCAGCTACTTGGGAGGCAGAGGTGGGAGGATCACCTGAGCCCAAAGGTCAAGGCTGCAGTGAGCCGTGATTGTGCCACTGCACTCCAGTCTGGGTGACAGAGCAAGACCCTGTCTCAAAAAATAAAAACAAAATATCATTTTTTACTTACCAAGTTGGCACAAATAAAACTGATAATATTCAGTGCTGATGACAGGGTAAGGAAGTAGAAATTCTCAGTCACTGCTGGTGGAAGTATAAATGATGTAACCTTTTGGGGAAGCAACCTGGTAATAGCTATAAAAATGCAATACGCACATGGTCTTTAATCCAGAAATCCCAAGTTCAGAAATCTTTCACACAAGAGTAAAATTAGTAATAAGGGGCCGGGCATGGTGGCTCATGCCTATAATCCCAGCACTTTGGGAGGCCGAGGCAGGTGGATCACAAGGTCAGGAGTTCAAGACCAGCCTGGGCAACATGGTGAAACCCCGTCTCTACTAAAAATACAAAAATTAGCCAGGCGTGGTGGCACAATATGGTGAAACCCCATCTCTACTAAAAATAAAAATAATTATTAATAAGGACATGTGATCAAGGATGCTTATATTAGCATTATTTACGACTTCAATAGGAAATAATCTTAAATATTAAGAATGAGCACATGAATTGTGTTATATCTATATTACACTATGGAAATTATAGAGCTACTAAAAAAAATCATACAAGGGGCTGAGGGGAGAGAGAAATGGGGAGTTATTGGTTAATGTTAACTCCCCATTATGTTAAGTTTCTATTTGGGGTAATAAAAATGTTTGGGAAATAGATGGTGGTGATGGCTGCACAACATTGTGAATGTAATTAATGCCAATGAATTGTAAACTGAAACTGATGGAAATGGCAAGTTTTATATATATTTTCTACAATATAAGAGAATAAATCAGATGAATAGTTATATCATATACATTTAAGTTAATACTATCTGCCTTTTTTTTTTTTTTTTTTTTTTTTTGAGACGGAGTCTCGCTCTGTCGCCCAGGCTGGAGTGCAATGGTGTGATCTCAGCTCACTGTAACCTCTGCCTCCCGGGTTCAAGTGATTCTCCTGCCTCAGCCTCCTGAGTAGCTGGGATTACAGGCACGTGCCACCACACCTGGCTAATTTTGTATTTTTGGTAGAGATGGGGTTTCACCATGTTAGGCTGGTCTCAAACTCCTGACCTCATGATCCGTCCGCCTTGGCCTCCCAAAGTGCTAGGATTACAGTCATGAGCCACTATGCCGGCCAAGTTAATACTATTAAATGAAAAAAGAAAATACGTAGCACATAATCCTATTTTTATTTCATTTTATTCTATTCTTTTTTTTTTTGAGACGGAATCTCGCTCTGTTGCTCAGGTTAGAGTACAGTGGCGCGATCTCTGCTCACTGCAAACCCCGCCTCCCGGGTTCAAGCGATTCGCCTGCCTCAGCCTCCCCAGTAGCTGGGGTTATAGAAGCCTGCCACCGCGCCTGGCTAATATTTGTAGTTTTAGTAGAGATGGGGTTTCACCTTGCAGAAGCCTGCCACCGCGCCCGGCTAATATTTGTATTTTTAGTAGAGACGGGGTTTCACCATGTTGGCCAGACTGGTCTCAAACTCCTGACCTTGTGATCCACCCGCCTTGGCCTCCCAAAGTGCTAGGCTTACAGGCGTGAGCCACTGCACCGGGGCTTATTTCATTTTAAAAAGGGATGGTACTTCATTTAAAAAGACATAGAAAAACAAAGATTCAAACTAGGCTGTTAACACTATTTGCCTAAAGAAGGAGGAGGAACATTGAGAAAGTACAGGAAGGACAATTAACTTTTCTTTTGAACATCTCTATTGTTTGTCTTCTTATAATGTGCATGCATTATGTCTGAAAAAATAACTTTAAAAATAAACCTAACCAGGCCAGGCACGATGGCTCACGCCTGTAATCCCAGCACTTTGGGAGGCCAAGGCGGGCAGATCATGAGGTCAGGAGATCGAAACCATCCTGGCTAACACGGTGAAACCCCATCTCTACTAAAAATACAAAAAATTAGCCGGGCGTGGTGGTCGGCACCTGTAGTCCCAGCTCCTCGGGAGGCTGAGGCAAGAGAATGGCGTGAACCTGGGAGGTGGAGCTTGCAGTGAGCTGAGATCGCACCACTGCACTCCAGCCTCGGCGACAGAGCGAGACTTCATCTCTAACTAAACAAACAAACAAACAAACAAACCTAACCAAACTTCCAAGAGTAAGGTACCATACCCTTAACTCTTTCCAAAGCATAGAGAAGCCAGAGTACCAAGGAAACTTCTTCTCTTGCCCTTCCCACCCTGTACAACGTGGGTCAGCTAGCATGATAAGTAACCAACAACAATCCTATTTCTCTTCTACAAGAAAAGAGATGACTGGAAAAAATTTCCCACTATCACCAGCTCATTGCCTAAGGCCTGGGCAACCCAGGAAAGGTGGGAAATGAAGTGCTGTGGTCATGCAACAAAGCCTGAGCTCTTACCTATGAGTGCATAGGACAGGAACTTGTTGACAGACGTGAGTGCCAGTCCAGTGATAGGGCCAGTGGTATCTTCAGAGCGAATCACTTCCAGAAAAGGACGAAGGAATACATTGGGCTCAATTTCTGAGAGTTCTGCAAGAAAATACACAGAAATGAAGAGGTACCATCTAACAGAAAGCTAAACTCTGGAAAAAGGTTCTTGTTTGTGCCATGAGGCTAGAGGTCTTTGTTGCTGGGTCAATCTTCTTCCCTCTGGATTACCTTGAATCAAATCCCAGACACTGTATCATTTTATCTGTAAAATTTTCAGTATGCAGATCTAAAAGATTAGGAATCTTAAAAAAAAGAACAAAAACACAATATTATCTATTTTTTTTGTCAGAGTCCTACTCTGGAGTGCAGTGGCATGATCTCAGCTCACTGCAAACCTCCACCTCCAGGGCTCAAGCCCCTCAGCCTCCTCAGTAGCTGGGACTACAGGCGTCTGTCACTATGCCCGGCTAATTTTGTATTTTTAGTAGAGATGGGGTTACGCCATGTTGCCCAGGTTGGTCTCGAACTCCTGAGCTCAAGCAATGTGCCCGCCTTGGCCTCCCAAAGAGCTAGGATTACAGGCGTGAGCCACGGTGCCTGGCCCACAATATTATGCTTAAAGAGTTAACAAACAGTTAAAATGGTAAATTTTGCATTATATGTATTTTATCACAATTTTTAAAAATTAACAATAATTTTTCAATATCATCAAATATTGTGAGTCAATTTTCCATGCCCATTTCACCACCCTCCCCTGTGATATAAATAGGTAACGTCATCTCGGGTAGAGCCAATGTGACCCTTAGGTCCCAAGGTGGGCTCCTGTCTTTATGTCCTTTGCTGTTATGGTCAGCGTCACTTCTCTTAGAGAAAGAGTGCAGCATATTCCAGAAGGGTGAGAGGAAACTTTGAGGTTTATAGTCCCTTACTGAAAAATAAGTTTAACAAGAACAAAAGGCTGAGCAGTCTCTTAGTCATGGAGGCAGTCTGTAATCTTGGAAGTTCGTAACCACTGTCCGGCCTGTTTCCTGCCTAGAGTTAGCAGAGAACTAAATGCTCTGAGATGAAGGGGTGATTGATAATCTTTATTTTACAGATGAGAAAAGGCTCAGATAAGATACATGATTCGTCCCAAATCACACAACTAATATGGAGAGCTGGGATTTGAACCCAGCCTATATGGTTCCAAAACTTGTAAAAACCCCTTCATCTATTCCACCTGAATAGATGAAATTTTACTCCTGAATTTAGAAGATTCCATTCTAGGTCAAAGAATACTACACTGTACTTGCTCCCTACCCTACTCTGCCCAGAATTTAAATTTGTTTTTCTAGATTGTGCTGTGCTTTCATCTTTCAGAGACCAGCTCCCTAAAAGGCTTTCTAAAGAGACCAAAAATGTTTAGGGATGTGATCTAGGCTGCCCCACCTTTAGAGACAAAAGGAAGGAGGATTTCCTAAGCACCTTCATTTTCATGCAAATATAGGGAGCTGCCTACTCAATTCCTACCACCCCTACTCCTCCCTGTGTAAACATTCCCTGGGCCTGGCTGCTCCTCAGATTAATGCTTTAATTAATTGGCAGATTGGGTAGCATTTTCCAAGCTTGTCTGTACAGTGATCACATCAGCTGTAAAAAAAACCTGCTTCTCTTCCCCTACTACCCCCACCTACAGATGTAAAATTTACAGAAAAAACCTACAGTGTGTGTGTGTGTGTGTGTGTGTGTGTAGTGGGATGGTGGTAGGGTTGAGATATAAGGAATTTAAAGTATTTGGAAAAACTGAAATACATAACGTACTTTTAAAAAGCACATAAAATGGCCGGGCGCTCATGTCTGTAATCCCAGCACTTTGGGAGGCCGAGGCAGGCGCATCACAAGGTCAGGAGATTGAGACCATCCTGGCTAACACGGTGAAACCCTGTCTCTACTAAAAATACAAAAAAATTAGCTGGGCGTGGTGGTGGGCACCTGTAGTCCCAGCTACTCACGAGGCTGAGGCAGGAGAATGGTGTGAACCCAGGAGGCAGAGCTTTCAGTGAGCTGAGATCACGCCACTGCACTCCAGCCTGGGTGACAGAGCAAGACTCCGACTCAAAAAAAAAAAAAGCACATAAAAAAATGTAAAGTCATCTAGTCTTGCTGCTTTAGGAACATGAATTATGTACAATTTGGTCTGTTATCTTAAAAGTGGTCATGTGGTATATTTGACATATAAAAGTCTAGAGGAAAAAAATCTTTGAGAATCGGGACAGGTACAGATTTTCTGTGATATTAGTTGCTACAACTATATACTTGCTTCATGTCCTCCTTCACGGCCTCCCAGAGTACTGGGACTACAGGCGTGAGCCACCACGTCCAGCCCCCACATTGCTTCTGGCCTCTGTGGTAGACCTCCCAGATGGGGCGGCTGGGCAAAGGCGCTCCCCACATCCCAGATGGGGCGGCCAGGCAGAGGTGCTCCTCACTTCCTAGATGGGGTGGTGGCCGGGCAGATGGGCTCCTCACTTCCCAGACGGAGCGGCCGGGCAGAGGCACTCCTCACATCCCAGAAGGGGCGGCCGCGCAGAGGCGCTCCTCACTTCCCAGACGGGGCGGCCGGGCAGAGGCGCTCCTCACTTCTTCCCAGACGGGATGGCCGGGCAGAGGCGCTCCTCACTTCCTCCCAGCGGGGGGGCAGAGGCACTCCTCACTTCCTCCCAGACGGGGCGGCCGGGCAGAGACGCTCCTCACTTCCTCCCAGACGGGGCGGCCGGGCAGAGGCGCTCCTCACGTCCCAGAAGGGGCGGCCGGGCAGAGGCGCTCCTCAATTCCCAGACGGGGCGGCCAGGCAGAGGCGCTCCTCACTTCCCAGACGGGGCGGCC
>NW_026652278.1:31267173-31345976 GCF_009828535.3 Hylobates moloch
AGACGGGGTGGCGGCCGAGCAGAGGCGCTCCTCACATCCCAGACGATGGGCAGCGGGCAGAGGCGCTCCTCACTTCCCAGACGATGGGTGGCCGGGCAGAGGCGCTCCTCACTTCCCAGACGGGGTGGCCGGGCAGAGGCGCTCCTCACATCCCAGAAGAGGCGGCCGGGCAGAGACGCTCCTCACCTCTTCTCAGACGGGGCGGCCGGGCAGAGGCGCTCCTCACTTCCCAGACGGGGCGGCTGGGCAGAGGCGCTCCTCACTTCCCAGACAGGGTGGCCGGGCAGAGGCGCTCCTCACTTCTTCCCAGATGGGGCGGCCGGGCAGAGGCACTCCTCACTGCTTCCCAGACGGGGCGGCCGGCCAGAGGCGCTCCTCACTTCTTCCCAGACGGGGCGGCCAGGCAGAGACGTTCCTCACTTCCTAGATGGGGTGGCGGCTGGGCAGAGGTGCTCCTCACCTCCCAGACAGGGCGGCCGGGCAGAGGAGCTCCTCACAACCCAGACGATGGGCGGCCAGGCAGAGACGCTCCCCACCTCCCAGACGGGGCGGCGGCCGGGCAGAGGCTGCAATCCCAGCACCCTGGGAGGCCAAGGCAGGCAGCTGGGAGGCGGAGGCTGCAGCGAGCCAAGACCATGCCACCACACTCCAGCCCGGGCAACACCGACGACCAAGTGAGCGAGACTCCGTCTGCAGTCCCAGCACCTCGGGAAGCTGAGGCGGGCAGACCACTGGAGGTCAGGAGCTGGAGACCAGCCTAGCTGACATGGTGAAACCGCGCCTCCAGCCAAAGGAGAAAAACCAGGGAGGGGTGGTGGCGCGCGTCGGCAATCCCAGGTAGCCCGCAGGCCAGGGCAGGAGAATCACGGGAGCCGGACGCAGGGAGTCTGCAGCGAGCCGAGTGTACTCGTCTGGGCCACAGAGGGAAGAAAAAAAAGAGGACGAGAGGAGAGGGAGAGGAGAGGGAGAGGAGAGGAAAGAAAGAGAGAAAGAAAGGAAGGAAGGAAGGAAGGAAGGAAGGAAGGAAGGAAAGAAAGAGAGAAAGAAAGAAGAAAAGGAAGGAAGGGGAGGAAAGGGAAGGAAGGAAGGAAGGAAGGAAGGAAGGAAGGAAGGAAGGAAGGAAGGGGCTTATACTAAGTCTTAGTAACAGTGGTGTGATTCCTCCAACTTCATTTTTTTTTCCAATATCATTCAGTGTTCCAATTCCTTTGCCTTTGCATTTCAATTTAAGACAAACTTGCCTTGTTGGAAGTTTGAAAGGAATTGCATTGAGTCTATAGATCAATTTGGGGAGACATGATATCTTTGCTATGTTGTGCCTACCAATTCATGAACTTGGTATGTCTCTCCATTATTCAGATCTTCTTGGTTTCTCTCATCACTGTATTGATGAGCGCCACCACACCCGGCTAATTTTGTATTTTTAGTAGAGACGGGGTTTCTCCATGTTTGTCAGGCTGGTCTCAAACTCCCAACCTCAGGTGATCTGCCTGCCTTGGCCTCCCAAGGTGCTGGGATGACAGGTGTAAGCCACCGCACCCAGCCGAGGCTCTGTGTGTAACCCTCACACAGCATACAATTCAGTCAATGGACTACGGATCAGTAGTCTCACTCCTATCAACAGCCAGACATATGATACCCAAAACCTTCATCTGTCAAATTAGATAGTTGAAATTGGCTGGGCGCAGTGGCTCACACCTGTAATCCCAGCACTTTGGGAGGCCGAGGTGAGTGGATCACTTGAGGTCAGGAGTTTGAGATCAGCCTGGCCAACATAGTGAAACTATGTCTCTACTAAAAATACAAAAAAAATTAGCCTGGTGTGGTGGCACGTGCCTGTAATCTCAGCTACTTTGGAGGCTGAGGCATGAGAATTGCTTGAACCTGGGAGATGGAGGCTACAATGAGCTGAGACTGCACCACTGCACTCCAGCCTGGGTGACAGAGGGAGACTCTGTCTCAAAAGAAAAAAAAAAAAAAAAGGTTGTTAGAATCTATGACTGCTAAGATATGTTCATTCCAGTACTTTCATTTGGTAAGTCAGTGCTTTATAGAAACCTACTGATGAAAAACTAGAAGGGTTAAACTTTTTAATGAGCACACCAGGAACCTTCGTTATCATGTCACTTCCCTACCTCTTCCAAAAAAGGGAATCACGATATATAAAGTTAACTTTCCTTAAAGAGTTTTGTCTAGGGAGAACAAGAGTTTTGCTCTCTAGGTTCAACTGTTGATTGCCAAGAGCATAAGAGAAGCTCTAACAGAAGCAACTCTGCAATACATGGGGTTGGGGGGAAGTTGAACTCCTAGCAGGGCATCACTAATAAGGATATTTCCTTCTTTCTTTCTTTCTTTTTGAGACAGAGTCTTGCTCTGTCACCCAGGCTGGAGTGCAGTGGTGTGATCTCGGCTCACTGTAACCTCTGCCTCCTGGGTTCAAGCGATTCTCCTGCCTCAGCCTCCCAGGTAGCTGGGATTACAGGTGTGTACCACCAGGCCCAGCTAATTTTTATATTTTTAGTAGAGATGGGGTTTCTTCATGTTGGCCAGGCTGGTCTCAAACTCCACTCCTGACCTCAGGTGGTCCACCTGCCTCAGCCTCCCAAAGTGCTGTGATTACAGGCGTGAGTCACCATGTCCAGCCATTAGCAAGGATATTTCTAATTTAAGGGGTAACCTTTTGTAAACATGTAATTTAAAAATAAACAAATTTGAATTTATAATCCTGGTGAGATGTTCAGATGGTCATCTAGAATAGTGCTTGTCAAATTATCTGTGGTGAAGAGCCAGTTTTTTTTTTCTTTATGTCAATCCACTGCAGACCCATAGTTTTTTTTAATTTTTTTATTTTTGAGGCAGAGTCTCGCTCTGTCGCCTAGGCTAGAGTGCAGTGGCAAGATCTTGGCTCACTGCAAGCCCCGCCTCCTGGGTTCGCACCATTCTTCTGCCTCAGCCTCCCGAGTAGCTGGGACTACAGGCACCCACCACCATGCCTGGCTAACTTTTTGTATTTTTAGTAGAGATGGGGTTTCACCGCGTTAGCCAGGATGGTCTCGATCTCCTGACCTCGTGATCCGCCCACCTCGGCCTCCCAAAGTGCTGGGATTACAGGTGTGAGCCACCTCACCCGGCCTGTGCAGACCCATAGTTTTATAAAATACAGTTAATTACTAGAAAAATTTTAAAACCATAAAGTCCAATTTTTTAGTACTAGAATCAATATACATGTAACTACTGTCACTTTTTTTTTTTTTTTTTTGAGACGGAATCTCGCTCTTTCGCCCAGGCCAGAGTGCAGTGGCACTATCTCGGCTCACTGCAAGCTCTGCCTCCCGGGTTCACGCCATTTTCCTGCCTCAGCCTCCCGAGTAGCTGGGACTACAGGCGCCCGCCACCACGCCCAGCTAATTTTTTGTATTTTTAGTAGAGACAGGGTTTCATCGTGTTAGCCAGGATGGTCTCGATCTCCTGACCTCGTGATCTGCTTACCTCGGCCTCCCAACGTGCTGGGATTACGGGCGTGAGCCACTGCGCCTGGCCCACATTGTTATAAAAATTTTAAAATACTTTCAACTTCTGTATATATCTCTTTGTGTACTAAGCAGCAGTTTGTAGACTGCATCAGTTTTCCAGGGAACTGTTACTCAGAGATTAAACAGTACCCTACAAAAATAAGTCATAATTTTTGAATGATCATTCAGGAAAATCCTCCAAATCCTAGGCTATTACAGCTAAAATAGGGCCTGAAAATAATTTATAATGAGGTAACTGAGATTTAGGGAAGTTAAGTAATTTGTATAAGGCCAGTTAGTATTGGAACCAGGACTAGAAGCTAAGGGCACTAGGTAGAATCATGGGCTTTCACGGACGATTCAAATCCCAGTTCTGCAACTTAATAGCTATGTGACTTTAATTACTTAAGTGTTCTGGGTCTCTAATTTTATTACTTGTAAATGGGTATTAGAGAATTTAAATAAATTTACATTTAAAATAAATAATAATAGCAACTAACATTCACTGAGCATATACTATGTGCCAGGCATGGTATTAAGCAATTTACACACATTATCTCATTTGATGCATGTAAAACACTTGGTACAATGCATAAAGTGTATAATAAATATAACTAAGGTATTGTTCTAGTTTTTAGCTCTAGAATCACAGCAGTCCAGTGTTCTCTATATTGTATACCAGTTCATTTATTTTCTTTTTATTTCTTTTTTTTTTTTTTTTGAGACGAAGTCTCGCTCTGTCACCAGGCTAGAGAGCAGTGGCGCGATCTTGGCTCACTGCAACCTCCACCTCCCCGGTTCAAGTAATTCTCCTGGCTCAGCCTCCCGAGTAGCTGGGACTACAGGCACATGCCACCACACCCAGCTAATTTTTGTATTTTCTAGTAGAGATGGGGTTTCACCATGTTGGCCAGGATGGTTTTGATCTCCTGACCTCGTGATCTGCCTGCCTCGGCCTCCCAAAGTGCTGAGATTACAGGCATGAGCCACTGCGCCTGGCCACCAGTTCATTTCTTAAGATTTAAGTAAATATATATAAAAAAATTCTACGTTTGACTCCTAAACCATAAAAGGAATACAAGTTAAGAATAAATACTGAGATAACAGGTGGTTGTTATTTACGGTACAATTTGGGATAGCACTTTTAATTTCTGAGGGCTTCAGCTTTCTCCAAGGTATCAGAGAAAGAACAGGCTTCCTTTTTATAAAATGAATTATTAAAGTACTCATTAACATTTATTACCTGTGCCATGCCAAGTGCTATGCACTTTACTACCTTCACTCTTCATAATTAACCCCATTTTGAAGATGAAAATGAGGCTTAGAAAGGATAAGGAGATGTCCCCACCAGCTAAGATCGTACAACTAGCTAGTAGTGGAAACAGGAATCAAATCCAGGTCCATCCGACTCCAAAAGCTCTGCTCGTAGCCATCCGACTTTACTGCTTCCTACGAGGCTAGAACAGAAAGGTTTCTGGTGTCCTATCTCACGGTTCAGCCTGGCTGGGAACTGAGATTCAATTGTCTGGATCTTCTCCAGAAGAGTGAAAACTGCCTGAGTCCTTCAGGAGAAAAGTGCCATGATTCTGCTCATAGTAAGCAGGCTGAATAATTTCACAACCAAGGAGACATCTGACACCCCAGCCAAGCAGCCAAAATTCCCGCCCTGGAAGACTGTCAACCTCAAGGCACAAACAGTCCAGTAAACACAGAGTGCAGATTAGGTAGAGGGGTGCTCTGAAGGTGACTGGTCCATGTTCTAAGATGAACCAGTCATCTGGGGGAAAAAGGGCACAAGGAGGGGAAATCTAACCCCCCCACTGGAGAAAACACTTGGGATCCTTCCAGAATCAAATCCAGGTCCAATTTCTGGACAGTTAGTGACAAATTACAACAAGAATTATTAAATTATTTCTGGAGAGGCTCATGAGTCACTTCAACCCAAAGCAAAGTGAAGCCCTTTGGAGATGTCTTGGTGGTGTTCTGCTCATACTGTACTCAATAGGACTGGGCAGGGTGCTTCACTCCCCATGTTATGACATTAAAACAGAAGTGTCAATTTGGCCCAATGTCTGTCTGAGAATCTGCAGATGTCCCACACCTCTTGTCTTCCCAAATGATGAGGTGACCTCTCCAAAACCGGGATGAATCTTGACTTTTTTTTTTTTTGAGACGAAGTCTCGCTCTGTCACCCAGCCTGGAGTGCAATGGCGCAATTGTGGCTCACTGCAACCTCCGCCTCTCCGGTTCAAGCAATTCTCATGCCATAGCCTCCCGAGTAGCTGGGACTACAGGCGCTCGCCACCACGCCTGGCTAATTTTTTGTATTTTTAGTAGAGACGGGGTTTCACCGTATTAGCCAGGATGGTCTCTATCTCCTGACCTCGTGATGCGCCCGCCTTGGCCTCCCAAAGTGCTGGGATTACAGGGATGAACCACTGCGCCCGGCTGAAACTTGACATTATTTTCTCTTCTCTTGTCAGAGCTGCTACCATCTCTGATAATCTATGTCAAAGGCCTCAACATGTGGCCTCAAGCACTGCCCTTGGACAAAACAGAACACTCTCCTAAGCTACAAGGGAACAGCCACCATCCTCCCAGGAGGCTGTGTTCTCCAGGCTGCAGCAGCCTTTTCTCATTTGGCCAGCATTGGGCTGGCACATTCCTGAGCCAAAATGCACACATAAGCTGCTTTCCCTGGTAGCAAAGCTCTTCACTCCTGAGTGACTCTTATCAGGGGCAGTTGGGCATTCTCAATTGGATTACGCTGACAAGGAAAAAGGCCTGCGGTATGTTATTTCAACACCATTTGGCTTCAGAAATGCCTGTCTCGACCTTTTTGCCCTCAAAGTCTACTTCCCTCTTCTTGCTTTCTAGAGGGTCACCAGCCTGCTCCCATGCTTGTTCTTTACCCTGCAAATATTGGCCCATGTTCCTGGAGACAGAATGCCATCATACACAAGATGGGATCATGTATAACAGACTAATAAATCATAGCATGATAAAAAAAGAAATTAGTTCATTTACCCCTCTAACATTTCTGTATCCAGAGACAGACGACAAAAGCTTTTTGGTTTTAGGCTTTTCTGTCTATATCTGTACATTTCATTTTAGGAGAAAGTGTTAGGTCTCATATGCTACCTTTCTGACTATGTTGTATACCCCAGGAATATATTTCTTGTAAAAGTCGAGATTGATAGTGATCTACAAAAATTTCTGATGTATAGTAAGCTCAGTAGGAAGAAGCTGTGTTCTTTTTGGTCACTAGAGGACATAAAGAGTAGTGGTCTAGGCCGGGTGTGGTGGCTTACACCTGTAATCCCAGTACTTTGGGAGGCTGAGGTGGGAGAATCACTTGAGTCCAGCAGTTCGAGACCAGCCTGGGCAACATAGTGAGACTTCATCTGCACAAAATATGAAAAAATTAGCCAGGCATGCGTACCTGTGGTCCTGGCTACTCGGGAAGCTGAGGTGAGCCCTGATCATACCATCGCACTCCACCTTGAGCAACAGAGTGGTACCCTGTTTCAAAAAGAAAAAAAAAAAAAAAAAAAAGAGGGGTAGTGGTCCAAAGAATAATCAAAGCTAAACTTTGGCAAAGCCAGAAGCCTCTGGAATAACTGCCACACCTCCCATACCTTCGTTTATCAGCTTCAAAGTTTTCCAGACCTATGAATGGACAGGTGGGAATTTAGGCTTGGTTCAGGAACGGATTCCAGAAAACACTGTCAATGGACAGGTCCCATACCTGTATTTCCTAGCCTGGGCTTAAGGGTCAAACCCAGATAGACCCTGCCCTATACAACAGGAGATATGAAATAAAGAAATGCACTAGGCCCAATTCTGATTCTGTCATTAACTGTGTGACCTTGGGCAAAAACACCTCATTTCTCTGGGCCATAGTTTCCTCATCTATTGGGATTTCCTGCGGAAGGTGGTGGTGGTGATAGTAATTTAACTAGATTCTTTAAGGCCCCTTTAGGTCCCTAAAACTTACGATTCTAAATGCAAAGTACCATTTGGGAGTAAATGCACATGAATGCAGACAGTCTAGCCTGGAGGGAAGGCAAGGCATGTTTGTTTAAGCTCTTCACACTGGCTCTTTTCTCAGCTATCACACAACAGTTTCTCAGATCTGCTTCTTTTTATCAAACAAATTCTTAGCTTCTCAGGATGCTTCTAGACTTAGGGGGCCATTAACTTTGACATTATGATTTTTAAGAGACAAAGTATGATTATGGCTTAATCATTGCTGCATCCAGGTAAAAAGGAGGATCCATAGGTCCACTTAGGGCCAGCAGTAGAAGATAATGGCACCAACCACTTACATTAAAAAAGGCAAATTAGGCTGGGCTTGGTGGCTCACACTTGTTATCCCAGCACTTTGGTAGGCAAAGATGGGCGAATCGCTTGAGGTCAGAAGTTAGATACCAGCCTGGCCAACATGGTGAAACACTGTCTCTACAAAAAATATAAAAATTAGTTGGGCATGGTGGTGCACACCTGTAATCTCAGCTACTCTGGTAGCTGAGGCATGAGAATCGCTTGAGCCGGGAAGGCAGAAGTTGCAGTGAGCCGAGATCATAGCATTTGTACTCCAGCCTGGGCGACGGAGCAAGACTCTGTCTCCAAAAAAAAAAAAAAAAAAGGCAAATTAGTTGACCCTCTGTGTCTGTGGATCCAACATCAGTGTACACGATCAACCACAGATCAAAAATATTCAGAAAAATTAAGTGGATGGTTGCATCTGTACTGAACATCTATAAACTTTTTCCCTTGTCATTATTCCCTAAATATGGTATAACTATTTACATAGTATTTATACTGAGTTAGGCATTACAAGTAATCTAGAGATGATTTAAAGTATAGGGGAAGGCTGGGTGCGGTGGCTCACGCCTGTAATCCCAGCACTTTGGGAGGTGGAGGTGGGTAGATCACCTGAGGTCAGGAGTTCGAAACCAGCCTGGCCAACATGGCAAAACCTTGTCTCTACTAAAAATATAAAAATTAGCTGGGCATGATGGCAGACGCCTGTAATCCCAGCTATTCGGGAGGCTGAGGCAGAAGAATCGCTTGAACCCAGGAGGCAGAGGTTGCAGTGAGCCAAGATTGTGCCACTGCACTCCAGCATGGGTGACAGAGCGAGACTGTCTCAAAACAAACAAACAAACAAAACAAAAACAAAAACAAATTAGCCAGGTATGGTGGCGTGCGCCCGTAGTCCCAACTACTAGGGAGGCTGACAAGGGGCGGAGGGGGGGGTGGATCACTTGAGCCCAGGGATGTCATGGCTGGAGTGAGCCATGATGGCACCACTGCATTCCAGTCTGGGCAACAGAGTGAGGCCCTGTCTCTAAAGACAACAACAACAAAAACAAACCCTTTGGAAAGTGTTCACTTTTCCGGCTCATCAATCCCTCAAAGGCCAACCCAACCTGTTTTTCTTCTCTCTCTCTTGCCCAGGCTGGTCTTGAACTCCTGGGCTCAAGCAATCCACCCATCTCGGCCCTCAAAGTGATGGGACTACAGGCTTGAGACACCGTGCCCAGCCCCAATCTGTTTTTTTTTTTATGAATCAAAACCCCAAACCTTAACTCTCTGATTAAACATGAGGAATTCCTGAATGTATACACCTTGAGGTTACATTTAAAGCCTGAAAACCCCAGGGATTAGAAATCATAATTTTATATTTTCTCAAAAACTGCCACTGATAAGTACTTTTTGGAACGTCAAATTCATGAGGCCCCAACCTAACCCAGAGATTATATAAGAACTCCTCCTCCCTAGATATCTGGTGCAAAAAGGTTCAAGAAGACCAAGACAGAAAATTATTTTTGCCATCTATATATGCTCTCTGGCTTGAACACCTTTGTCAGGACCTTGCCCCCGTCTCCATCCCTATAGCAGCTCAACCTCTCCTTAGAGACAGGATAGAAAGAGGATATATTTTTTGAGGGTCAAAATCCCTAACAGCATGTGTATCCCAGAGCAGGCTGCTTTCTGTAAATCTCTGCTTCTGAAATTGTGATTTTTGCCATCGTCTCCTTGCTGAGTGAGGCTACCCTGGTCTGCCTGAGGTCAGATTTAGCCTCCACTTTCAAAAGATAAGACAGGCACTTAAAGGCAGCATACACATGGGAAAATAGTTTATTGTAAGATTTTGTCCAATATGATGTATGAATCCTGATTAGAAGAGGAATGAGTTTCCTACCTTGGGCATTTCTGCTAAATAGCCAGATTAACTTGCTGCTAGGAGCTGCTATCTACCACCCTCACAAGAATCCCATTTCATTGCCAGAACAACAACCTTAATTTGCCTCAGACATCAGCAACAGCTACATTATATTATTTTTATTTATTTATTTTTTTGGGACAGAATTTCGCTCTTGTTGCCCAGGTTGGAGTGCAATGGTGTGATTTCAGCTCACTGCAACCTCCACCTCCAGAGTTCAAGCGATTCTCCTGCCTCAGCCTCCTGAGTGTAGCTGGAATTACAGGCGCCCACACCCGGCTAATTTCTGTATTTTTAGTAGAGACGGGGTTTCGCCATGTTGGCCAGGCTAGTCTTGAACTCCTAACATGAGATGATCTGCCTGCCTCAGCCTCCCAAAGTGCTGGGATTATAGGCGTGAGCCACTGCACCAGCCAGTTACATTATATTATTAAACATAATTACCATATATAATTTTATTTTATCCTCCCAATAACTCTGGGAAATAGTGTTACTGTCCTCACTTTACAGATAAGGACACCAAGGCTCTAAGAGGTTAAGTGACTTACCCAAGGTCACACAGTAAGTGGAAGAGATAAAATTTGAATGCAGGTCTATTGTGACTCCAAAGCCACTGTTATTATACTGTTCAATATTATACTATGCTATGGTACAGGGGGCTTTTTGTTTGTTTTTTTTTTGAGACAGAGTCTTGCTCTGTTGCTCAGGCTGGAGTACCATGGTGCAATTATAGCTCACTGCAAACTCAAACTCCTAGGCTCAAAAGCAATCCTTCTGCCTCAGACTCCTCAGTGGCTAAGACTACCAACTCCTGAGTGCCTAAGACTACCGGCATGTGCCACCATGCCCAGCTAATTTTTTAAATTTTTTGTAGATAGGGGGTCTTGCTATGTTGCCCAGGCTGGTCTTGAACTCCTAGCCTCAAATGATCCTCCTGCCTCAGCCTCCCAAAGTGCTGGGATTATAGGCATAAGCCACTGTGCCTGGCCTATTGTATAAGTTTACTACTAGATATATTAACTGCATGACTTGGATGACAAAAATTTAAAACTTGGCCACATGCAGTGGCTCATGCCTGTAATCCCAGCACTTTGGGAGGCCGAGGCAGGTGGATTATGAGGTCAGGAGATTGAGACCATCCTGGCTAACACGGTGAAACCCCATCTCTACTAAAAATACAAAAAATTAGCCAGGTGTGGTGGCGGGCACCTGTAGTCCCAGCTACTCGGGAGGCTAAGGCAGGAGAATGGAGTGAACCCAGGAGGCGGAGCTTGCAGTGAGCCGAGATTGTGCCACTGCACTCCAGCCTGGGAGACAGAGCAAGACTCTGTCTCAAAAACAAAACAAAACAAAAAATTTTAAAACTCAACTATTCTAGAACTGAAGTTTCTTCTGCACCTCTCCTTCTCCTAACCAGTGACTAAACATTGTTAGTTATTGATTGTAATACTGCCATACAAATTAAGTGTCAGGTTTACCTAGGTTCCCTCCTAATCTAAAGAGGGAGAGTGAGGCCCCTTTAACAAGGCTGGCAGGGATAAATGAGGCCCACAGGGACTGGCCTCAATCATATCTCAGAGACCCAAGGACAGACTGATCCATCTGTCTTACTGAAAGCACAAGTTTGATGCGTATCAACCCTAAATACTAGTTCTCTTCTTTCTAGAGGAAATTGGCACATATTGAAAGGCAAGCAATTCAGTTATAACATACAAACCAGAGCTACTGTGGCCCTTCACTCTGCCTTGTTTTCTGCATGCACTGTAGAAGACCAAGCCCCGACTTAAGCAGGCAATTTGAAAGCCCAGGAGAAATTAAAAACTTCTGTTGGTATACTTGACAACAGAACAATTTACCCCGGCTTTATGCAGTCATTACACTTGGAGCAGCTTTTTCAATACAAATTCCTTTCAGAGTCTAGTAAAAAATTTCATTGTTCAACAGCAGCATTATAGGTTTATTATCAATTATTACTATGTCAGGTCTTCTCTACCAGCCCTGAAAAAGACAAAGAGGAAATTAAAAAGAACTAAATTCTGAACTGACATTAGCAAAGTTTACAGATGATGAAAAAGCCTGAAGAGATAATAGTCAAAGCTCCTGGAGAAGAATCAGACAATCCCCAGTCTCAATTACAGGACTGATAAGTAACCTTTCCCTATCCCTTCAGTGTATAGGACCTTACTTATTCACTCTCACTGTACTCTCAGAGTACAGAGTTAATGTTTTCCCAAGAGCTGGAAATAGTTACTACAGCAGCATATCATAAATTCTTAGTGACATCAAGACTAAGGGGTCTTTTTATTTTTACTTTTTTTGAGAGAGGGTTTCACTCTGTCACCCTGGCTGGAGTGCAGTGGCACAATCTCGGCTCACTGCAACCTCTCAAGTGATCTTTCCACCTCAGCCTCCCAAGTAGCTGGGACTAAAGCGTGTGCCACCACGCTTGGCTAACCGAAAAAAATTTTTCTTTGTAGAGACGAGGTCTTGCTATTATTTCCCAGGCTGGTTTTGAACTCCTGGGTTCAAGTGATCCTCCTGCCTTGGCCTCCCAAAGTGCTGGGATTATAGGCATGAGCCACTGTGCCCAGCCAGATTAAGAAAGCTTTATGCTGTTTCAGCCACCCTCATGCTAAAAGGCTCAAGAACTTTATGATAAGGGATATTTCCCATTTTACTGATGGGGAAAACAAAAGCATCAAAAATAGATGGAGCTAGGACAAGTATGCTAATCACTTGCCACTGCTGTCTCTAGACATGTCTGTGAGCTGGACAGTAAACAAATAAAGCTTATGGAAGCAGCAATACCCTGAAAAGTCACACCTTATTTGCTCAAAAGGTGCTGATAGAACCTTTAAGACAGCTGAATCTGGAGGAGTAATCCTCAAAGGGTTGGAAAACAATTTCACAAAACATGGGACAGAAGCTGGGCCCAGCCAACACCTGTTTCCCCAACACTGTCTGTCTGTCTGTCTCTCATTTTATCCCAACTGCACACTTAATACAAAAGCTCTATTATTCTGGTAAAGTTGCATTCCAGCCTAGAGTGCAGAGTTAATGTTTTTTTACAGCCACATGCCTCCTTGTGATGAATGACCACTTTATAATAAAATACTTTATGCTCAATCAACTTACAAATAATGGGTATTCCATTACATGGCATTTAAAACATAACCAATTTCAGAAAAATCCAGAAAGAAACAAGGATAGAAACAAGAATGATTCCTAGAAAGAGAGGAAGGCCACGAGAGAATCCTTTGTAAGTCCTTCATTCCCAAAGAATTTATCCATTCTCTTATTGAAGGATATTTGAGTTGTTTCCAGTTTTTTACTATTACTGCTGTATACATTCCTATACAAGTCTTTTTGTAAATGTGTTTGTTTCTCTTGACTAAATACCTAAGAGCGAAAGTGCTCAGCCACAGGGTAGATGTGTGTTTAACTTTAAAAGAAACAGTTCTTCAATGTTGCTGCACACCCCTCCCCTCTTCACCAGCTCTATATTTTCCTTCCCTAAGGGCCTAGGTTCTTTAAGTTGAGGATTTGGCAGGAGAGAAGAAGCCACATCATAAGGATCCCTGCTGCCAGAGCACAGTGGCCTGAATCGGACACTTAAAAAGCTGAAACAGGTGTTTGAAACCCTACTCCAGCCTCCCTATTTGGTGCCAGCCCCCTGAGAGGCTAAGGCTTGGCCAGCAGAATTCGGCTCATCTAATGGATGCTGATTAGAGACTTTTACAAGGCATAGCTACATAATAGTATATATGCTGTGACCTGGTACATTTAAAGCAGGTAAGTGAACATCTTCATCTTAAGGAGGGGGGCCTCTGGTGGCCCAAATGCTCTTGAGCAAAGGGTAGTCAGGCTACGTGACAGATGAAAGCTCTTCACCAACCTCTACCTTTTCTCCTTATATATCCGCACAATTGACTACCACTCAGAAAAGCAAAACAGAAAAAAACTACTGATATATGCTACATGGATAAATTCCAAAAACATGCTAAGCTAAAAGAAGCTAGCTATGAAAGAGTATATCCTGCGTGATTCCATTTATATGAAATCCAAAAACAAAACTTATCCATAGTGATAGAAAATGGTTTTGTATATATGTGTGGGGTTAGGGGACTCAAAGACGCATGGGGGATATTTCTGGGGAGATGAAATGTTCTGTGTATTCTTTATTCATGCTGGTTACATGGTTTATACAAATATCAAAACTTACCAACTGAACACCTAACATCTGCATATTTTATTGTATGTTAATTATACCTCAAGTTAAAAAAAAAAGGAAAGCCAGATGGGGGCTTGGGGTGAGCTTCCCCTAGTTGGTATTATTTGGGAGAATGAAGAAAGAACAGAAGAAACACGTTTGCTTCCCAACTCACCAGTCTGGGAGCAGAGACTCAACAGCCAGCTGAACTGCCACCTCAGTGCCCCTTGGGCAACCTTTGTAGAAAAATGAGGTTTTCAGGTGGTAGCTCATAATATTCTCAGTGAAGCCCTGTTACTCCCCAAGGGAATGATATTGAAATGTCTTCAACAGTCTTTACTTCCCCATTGCTAAAAGTATGATCAGCATTCCAATTTAGAAGCAAGTTTACATACTTGGAGTAAACTTGCATACTAGGCCCTGAGCACTTAGAATTCAGATAGTCTTCAAAAAAATTAAATTATAACCATAGTAATAGACAAGTAAGACAGATCTTTAGTTCCAGAGCTGCCACTACTCCGTTATGAGGCCTTGCATGACATGACCTTTTCTGAGCCACAGTTCTTTCCCTATAAAATAGGCCAGGTGACCTCTATACTTCATTTTAGTTCTAACACTGTATGATTTTAGAACTCTTATAAGTGCAGGCCGGGCGCAGTGGCTCACGCCTATAATCCCAGCACTTTGGGAGGCCGAGGCAGGTGGATCACTTGAGGTCAGGAGTTCAAGACCAGCCTCGCCAACATGGCGAAACCCCATCTCTACTAACAATACAAAAATTAGCCAGGTGTGATGGCATGTGCCTGTAATCCCACCTACTTGGGAGGCTGAGGCACAAGAATCGCTTGAACTTGAGAGGCGGAGGGTGCAGTGAGCCAAGATTGTGCCACTGCACTCCAGCCTGGGTGACAGAGTGAGACTGTGTCTTAAAAAAAAAAAAAAAAGAACTCTTGTAAGTTCATATGGGTTCCAGTATGCTGTAGCCCTTCTCAGCATTTTTTTTTTTTTTTTTGAGATGGAGTCTCGCTCTGTCGCTCAGTCTGGAGTGCAGTGGAGCAATCTCAGCTCATTGCAACCTCCGTCTCCTGGGTTCAAGCAATTCTCCTGCCCCAGCCTCCCAAAGAGCTGGCATTACAGGGGCCCACCATCACACCTAGCTAATTTTTGCAATTTTAGTAGAGACGGGGTTTCACCATTCTTGGCCACGCTGGTCTTGAACTCCTGACCTCAGGTGATCCGCCCACCTTGGCCTCCCAAAGTGCTGGGATTACAGGCGTGAGCCACTGTGCCCAGCCCTTCTCAGCATTCTTATAGAGACTTGTCCTTTAGCTTAATGAGGACCCCAAGAGGGATTCTGCATATCATGTGAAATAACTCCTCCCCATAATGCACTTAGGGAATTAGATTCAGGGAGAAAAGCAACAAACTTTAGTGAAAAGCTGCTACCATGGCAAACACCCAAAATGGCATGGCACAAAAGAAGAGTAGATAGCCTCAGAATACAGAGGTAAAGACTGGAGAAGAAAATAATCATATGCAGAGTGCATACTGTGGAGAGGGTATGCATTGTACTAGGCACCTTGTACACATCAGCTCATGTAATTCTCACAAGAATACTATAAGGCAAGTTTTTATATTATTTTGCAGATGAAGAAACGGAGATTCAAAAAGATCAGCCAGGTACAGTGGCTCACGCCTGTAATCCTAGCACTTTGGGAGGCAGAGGTAGGCAGATCACTTGAGGTCAAGAGTTTGAGATCAGCCTGGCCAACATGGTGAAACCTGTCTTTACTAAAAAATACAAAAATTAGCCAGGCGTGGTGGCAGGCGCTTGTAATCCCAGCTACTCAGAAGGCTGAGGCAGGAGAATCGCTTGAACCTGGGAGGTGGAGGCTGCAGTGAGCCGAGATTGTGCCACTGCACTCCAGCCTGGGTGACAGAGCGAAACTCCGTCTCAAATAAAAAAAAAAGATCAAGTAACTGCCACCAATGACTGCCCATGACCACCCAGTGGTAGAGATGGGATATGAAGCCAGGTCTATCCAACTCCAAAGTCTATGTCTTTTTCCACAATCATTTAGCAAGAAATAAGTTGGAGATCCTAGATCCCAAAGGAGCCTGGTAAAAGCCTGGCATTTTCTCCTTCTTACAAATAACTCATTTCATATTTCTCGGGTAGCCCCTGGCATTCCCTACACAGAAGAAAGGGTTAAACCTACAGTTAGGAAGAGGAAATTCCCTGGAAAATTGAAACACATGCTGTGGCTCTGACTAAATTTCACACCCATTCTGTTGAGCAACGTCCATAGTGTGTGAGAAAAGACTCTAGCCCTGCCCCCATCCTTTATGCATTCCATCACCTGCTGCTTTCCTTCAGACTAAGGGGAGGGAGAGGAAGGGAGGAAGACTATACATCTTTGCTTGGTGTGTATTTAAGCCAGAGGTTAGCAAACCCAGGGTAGGAAGAAGTATTTGGTGAAAAAAAGAAAAGGAATAATACTCTCTTTTTTCTACTTGCACCAGTATAAGAGAGAGTTCTTATGACAAACCATAATGAGAGAAGGGGTTGGACTTATGCTGGGGAAAAGAGGGGGAGGCTAGCCTTCCCGGAAAGTAGGCAGGCAGGATTCAGGAGAACAGGGCCAATTTACCTCTGTCTCCTTGTCTGGTATTTCATGCTCAAGTGAACTCTGTATTTCTGTCCATAAGAGTTAAACCTCATCCAGAAAAACAAATGTGAAGATGGAAACATTAAAAGAAAGGCTTCCCTTGCTACCCCCTTCAACCAGATTCCTGTTTATGACAATGAATATAGTTATTTGGTACTGAAATTTGACTGGATTAAACATGCTTATGGCCAGGCATGGTGGCTCACGCCTGTAATCCCAGCTCTTAGGGAGGCAGAGATGGGAGGATAACTTGAGCCCAGGAGTTGGGCAATATAGCGAGGTCCCATTCTCCACAAAAAGGAAAAAAAAACAGACAGAAAAAAAGTGCAAACATGCTTATAAGGACTTAGTCTACATTAAAGTCTAGGGTAGCTACCTGGAATAAAAGAAGAAAAGGAAGAAGACAAGGGCCAATGAACAAATGCCATTATGGCAGTTAATCTCCAAAGGTAGTCCCTTACAGTGCCACCCCTCACATGTTCCTCCTCCAATCAAGAGGTACAGCTTGTGTCTGCTCTCCTTGAATCTCGTCTGTGACTGCTTTGACATATGGAATGCAGAGAAAATGACAATCTGGGACTTCCATGCCCAGGCACTAAAAAGGCTTTGAAGCTTCTTCTTCTTTTTTTTTTTTTTTCAATTTTGGAGATCTAAACTGCCATGTACACAGTCTAAGCTACCCTGCAGGAGAGCAAGGTCATGAGGAAAAGCCCTGGAGATTGAGGTATCATGTCAAAGGAAGCCACATGGTGCCAGACATCCAAACCGCAGCCACAGCTGACTGCAACCACAGAAGAGACTGTGAGAAGAGGTGTTCAGCTGGGCCCTGGACAACCCACAAAATTGTGATATAATACAATGGTTGTCAGTTTAAGCCACAAAGTTTGGAAATGGTTACATAATAATAGATCATTGAAATGGCTGGCTCTTCTTTGTCTTCTTCTTATTATTATTACTTTGAGACAGGCTTGCTCTGTCACCCAGGCTGGACTACAGTGGTGTGATCTCAGCTCACTGCAACCTCTGCTTCCTGGGTTCAAGTGATTCTTGTTGAAATAGTTGGCTCTTATTAAAAATGAAGCTAACTTAGGAAGCTGGGACTATAGGCATGCACCACCATGCCCAGCTTTTTTTTTTTTTTTTGTAGAGACAAGATCTCACTATGTTGCCCAGGCTGGTCTCAAACTCCTGGATTCAAGAGATCCTCCTGCCTTGGCCTCCCAAAGTGCTAGATTTACAGGCATGAGCCACCACATGTAATGAGAACTACTAACACTAGTATTTTGTCATGGGCATGTAATGTAAACTGTATTGTAGGAATAAAGGAAGACTTACCCAGTTTTAGGTGAGATAAAAGGAATTTATAGTGGGGAGAAATCCTATTTCATTTAGCAATTGAACATACACATATTTAGGAATAAATCTAACAAGAAATGGACATAAACTGGGGAAAGAAGAATCTATAAACTTTACCAAGGTCACCAGAGAAGTCCTGACTAAACGGAGAAGCCATAACATGTTCCTGGTTAGGGAGGCCAAATATATTATAAAGATGTCAATTCTCTCCATACTAATTTATGTTTTTGAATCAAAATCCTAAAGGTCTTTCAAAGAGAACTTGAATAAGTGACTCTGTACTTCATGTGAAAGAAGAACAAGATGAGGATAGCCAGAATATTTTTTCAAACAACTAATGAGGCCAGGCACGGTGGCTTGCGCCTGTAATCCCAGCACTGTGGGAAGCCGAGGTGGGTGGATTGCTTAAGCCCAGGAGTTTAAGACCAGCTTGGCCAACATGGTGAAACCCTGTCTTTACAAAAAATACAAAAAATTACCTGGGCATGGTGTTGCAGGCCTGTAGTCCCAACTACTCTGGAGGCTGAGCTGGGAGGATTGCTTGAGCCCAGGAGGTTGAGGCTGCAGTGAGCTGTGACTGCACCACTGTACTCCAGCCTGGGTGACAGAGCAAGACCCTGTCTCAAAAACAAACAGGCTGGGTGCAGTGGCTCACTCACACTTGTAATCCTGGCACTTTGGGAGGCCAAGGTGGGCAGACGACTTGAGTTCAGGAGTTTAAGGCCAGCTTGGGCAACATGGCGAAACCCCGTCTCTACAAAAAATTAGCCAGGTGTGGTGGCACACACCGGTGGTCACAGCTACTTGGGAGGCTGAGACAAGAGTATTGCTTGAGCCCAGGAGGTGGAGGTTGCAGTGAGCTGAGATCGTGCCATTACACTCCAGCCTGGGTAGTAGAGCGAGACTCTGTCTCAAAACAAAAACAAACAAAAAACTAATTTCAGGAAGTCTGCAATATCATTTTAAAATGTCTTATAATCCTATAACAAATAAATCAGTATACTATTGGCAAAAGAATAAATAGGACAATATGTAGTATATGATATATGATAAAGAGCATTCAATAAATGGGATGTTAGGTGGGAAAAGTTAAATTCCTATTTCAGTCTACTTGATAGAATAAATTATATTGATTAAAGATGCAAATTAATACACTTATTTAATATTTATGAGTGCCAACTTTGTGCCAGTCACCAGGCTAGATAATAGATATATGATGGTGAACAATGCAACACAGTCCTTGTCCTCGTGGAGTTTCCTGTGTAGTGGGAAAGACATTAGGCAAGGGATCACACAATTAACTAATTATAATTGTGACTAATTATAAGTTATGATTTTAACACTAATTACAAGTGTTATGAAGAAATACAAGGTGCTCAGAGTCTTTAAGAATTAAATATAGGCTGGGCACAGTGGCTCATGCCTGTAATCCCAGCACTTTGGGAGGCCGAGGTGGGTGAATCACTTGAGGTCAGGAGTTTGAGACCAGCTTGGCCAACATGCTGTAACCCCATATCTACTAAAAATACAAAAACTAGCTGGGTGTGGTGGTGCGCACCTGAAATCCCAGCTACTCGGGAGGCTCACGCTTGAGAATCACTTGAATCTAGCAGGTGGAGGTTGTAGTGAGCCGAGACTGCACCACTGCACTCCAGTCTGGGTGGCAGGGCGATTCCATCTCAAAAAAAAAATTAAAGATAAACACTAAAATATATAATAGGTAGAATAAAATGACCTTGAGGTGAAAAGAAAACTGTCTGAGATTCATTAACAGATTGCTTCTCAGCCTTTCGGCTAAAATCAAGCATAGATTCATTAACAGATTCTTAGCAGAAGAAAAGGAAATATAAGCAGAGTGGAAAAGGCTGAAGAGCAGGTCCCTTTAGAAGGAAGTACCAATAAGAAACAAGCTCTGGAAGGAGGCACCAGGTAGAAGGTGAGACATGGAACAGAAAATAGGGGGACTAATTGAGAAAACGGAAAAAATGGAGGAGGGGGAAATTATTGAGGAACTAATATAAGATCATTTCCCAAAATCAAATGATATAATTTTGCAGATCAAAAAGACCCTTACTAAGAACCTAGCAGAATAACTAAAAACTAAAAGAGACCCACACCAAGTGTTTCAGAATAATGGGGATAAAGAAATTGTAAAAACTCCAGTTTAAATATAAAGGACTGAGATTCAATACGGCAGCAGACTACTCAAGATCAACACTGGAAATGAGAAGAAAAAGCAGAGCCATCAAGTTTTGAAGGAAAACTATTTCCAAACTAGAATTCTTTTTTTTTTTTGAGACGGAGTCTTGCTCCGTCACCCAGGCTGGAGTGCAGTGTTGCAATCTCCGCTCGCTGCAAGCTCCGCTTCCCGGGCTCACGCCATTCCCTGCCTCAGCCTCCGGAGTAGCTGGGACTACAGGCGCCCGCCACCACGCCCAGAGAATTTTTTGTATTTTTAGTAGAGACGGGGTTTCACCGTGTTAACCAGGATGGTCTCGATCTCCTGACCTCGTGATCCACCCGCCTCGGCCTTCCAAAGTGCTGGGATTACAGGCGTGAGCCACCGCGCCCAGCCTTTCCAAACTAGAATTCTATACCTGGTAAAACCTTCAATTAGTGTCAGTATAGAATAAAAAGATAGCTTCAGATAAGCAATGTCTAAAAAAAACATACATCCCCAGGTGTCCTTTCCTAGAAGCTACTGGATGACATAAAAAAAATAAAAATAAAAAACCAATGTGAGATAGTAAATCAAGAAAGAAATGGGCCAGGCGCAGTGGTTCACGCCTGTAATCCCAGCACTTTGGAAGGCAGAGGCAGGCACATCACCTGAGGTCAGGAGTTTGAGACCAGCCTGGCCAATATGGTAAAACCCCGTCTCTACTAAATATATAAAAATTAGCTGGGCGTGGTGGCAGGTACCTGTAATCCCAGCTACTCAGGAGGCAGAGGCAGGAAAATTGCTTGAACTTGGGAGGCGGAGGTTGCAGTGAGCCGAGATCACATCACTGCACTCTAGCCTGGGCGACATGAGCGAAACTCTGTCTCAGAAAAAAAAGAAAAAAGAAAGAAATGGACATAGCATAAACAAGAAAAAGGAGATCTAGAGAAAACTGAAGGGAAGTTCCAGAAGGACAGCTGTGCCTGAGGTCTAGACAGTAACCAATACAGAATAGAAGAGGATGGGCGGCTCTGAGAAGGAGTTTCTAGGAAGAGATAAAAATGGAAGAGAAAAGCTGTGTGTTTGACCACGTGGAAAAATAATATTCAGTTTTTAAAACTTGTAGAATTTGAGAAGAAACAGTAATAGTAACAGAAAACAGCATATTTTCAAAAGGAGGGGAAAACTTGAATAATGAATTCAAATGAATAATAAGATCTTTTTTTTAGAGACAGGAGTCCTGCTATGTTACCCAGACTAGCCTTTTTGGTTGTTTTTGTTGAGACGGAGTCTCGCTCTATCACCCAGGCTGGAGTGCAGTGGTGCAATCTCGGCTCACTGCAAGCTCTGCCTCCCGGGTTCACGCCATTCTCCTGCCTCAGCCTCCCGAGTGGCTGGGGCTACATGCGCCTGCCACCATGCCTGGCTAATTTTGTTTTGTATTTTTAGTAGAGACGGGGTTTCACCATGTTAGCCAGGATGGTCTCGATCTCCTGACCTCGTGATCCATCCGCCTTGGCCTCCCAAAGTGCTGGGATTACAGGCGTGAGCCACCGCGCCCAGCCAGTCTTGAACTTCTGGCCTCAACAGATCCTCCTGTCTTGGCTTCCCAAAATGCTGGGATTACAGGCATGAGCCACTGTGCCCAGCTATAAGGTCTTAATAAGGTAAAGAATGAGTACTGGTTTAACCAAATGGGGTGATAATTATATTGGGAGGATGGAGGAAAGGAGAATAGGGGTGGCGGGTATTGCAAATGTGCTATATCTACATGTAGGAGTAGGAAGTCAATAGATAATGCTTAAAATGTAAAAATCCTATTTCAAAATGTAGTATCAACATATTATTTAGAAATAGAAAAGAAAACAACTGAATAAACAGCTAAAAGAATTTAGGGAGGGGACCTTGAAAGGGGGGGAAGTTGGACTTTGCAGCACAATTTGACTTTTTAAAACTATGTACATGTATTACCTAAAGAGAAATAAAAATAATAGAAGGAATTTATTATAAGAATCCTTAAGAGTGATAAGCAAAAAATTGTGTACCAAGATATTTATACTACATTGCTTATAACACTGAAAAACTGGGAATAATCTAAATAACCACTGGGCGCGGTGGCTCATGTCTGTAATCCCAGCACTTTGGGAAGCCGAGGTAGGTGGATTGCTTGAGCCCAGGAGTTCAAGACCAGCCTCGGCAACATGGCGAAACCCCGTCTCTACAAAAAAAAATACAAAAATTAGCCGGATGTGATGATGTGCACCTGTAGTCCCAGCTACTTGGGGGGCTAAGGCAGGAGAATCACTTGAGCCCAGGAGGTTGAGGGTGCAGTGAGCCACACCACTGCCTTCTAGCCTAGACAACAAAGTGAGACACTATCTTAAAATAAATAAATAGGCCGGGCATGGTGGCTCACGCCTGTAATCCCAGCACTTTGGGAGGCTGAGGCGGGCGGATCACAAGGTTAGGAGATCGAGACCACGGTGAAACCTCATCTCTACTAAAAATACAAAAAATTAGCCAGGCACGGTGGCGGGCGCCTGTAGTCCCAGCTATTTGGGAGGCTGAGGCAGGAGAATGGCGTGAACCCGGGAGGCGGAGCTTGTAGTGAGCTGAGATCACACCACTGCACTCCAGCCTGGGTGACAGAGCAAGACTCTGTCTCAAAAAATAAATAAATAAAATAAAAAATAAATAAATAACCAACAACAGGAAGCCTTAAATAAATTCTGTAACATTCATACAATGAATAATATCATTAGATCTTATTTTCTAATGTGTAATGATGTGGGACAATGCCCATAACATCATAAAAGAAGAAAGAGGCAAAACTGTATAGAATATGATTCCAATTTTGCTAAGGGTGATATTGTGTTTGCGTGCACTAAAAAAAGAAAAAATAATAGTTATCTTTAGGTAATTGGACTATGGAGGTTTTTGTTTCCATCTCTTTAGGCTTTTTTATTTTTTTAAAGACAGAGTCTTGCTCTTGTCGCCCAGGCTGGAGCGCAATGACATGATTTTGGCCACGGCAACCTCCGCCTCCTGGGTTCAAGTGATTCTCCTGCCTCAGCCTTCTCAAGTAGCTAGGATTACAGGCATGCACCACCACGCCTGGCTAATTTTGTATTTTTAGTAAAGATGGGGTTTCTCCACGTTGGCCAGGCTGGTCTCGAACTCCTGACCTCAGGTGATCCACCCGCCTTGGCCTCCCAAACTGCTGGGATTACAGGCGTGAGCCACCATGCTCAGCATCTTTAAACTTTTTTGTATCTTCCTAAGTTTATATAATAGTCTATGTAGACATGGGCTATTATTATTTTTTAGATACAGGGTCTCACTATGTTGCCCAGGCTAGACTTGGACTCCTGGGCTCAAGCAATTCCCCCACCTCAGCCACTGGAGTAGCTGGGACTACTGACACATGCCACTGTGCCTGGCTTATATACTACTAAATGTTATTTATAAAAAGCTAGTTAGAAAAAAAAAGGGGCACTGGGCAGCCTAAATTACAGAGTCTAAAGACTATTATTACTAAGTTTTAGTAAAACTCACTTCCCAAAACTTAATATGAGCACTGCTTTGTTGTTCATGAATAGCTAAAAATGATTGTTTAGCATAATCTCCCATTATTAGGGAATTTAAAATAATCATTAAAAATGGCATTTATAGGATTACTGAAACAATACTGGCCTTCCTGGATTCAAATCCCTCATCCTCTCCTTCAATGAATATTATTTTGTACCTTCTGTGGGCCTGGCACTGCTAGCCATTGGATAAACAAAGAAGAATAATCCAAAGTCTTGCTTACAGACTATAGACTACACTAGCTTTTATGACCATGGCCAAACTTCACATTTTCTGGATCTTATTTTATCAGTTGGTCTGTCTGTCTATCTATCTAAAAGGATAGGGCTGGAAATGGCTATATGGCTCAGAAATTCAGTGACTATGATTTCTGATTGTCAGGCATGCCAAGTATTCTACTCGTTAACTGTGGCACAGTTTTATATCTGTGACTCACTGAAGACCTAAATGGTGGTTCTGTTCCTAATGCTTGTTAAATAGACACTAATATTGTGATAAGATGGAGAACAGGTAAGAGGAAGAAGACTACTAAAATTACCAAGAAGTATAAGCAACCCATGTTCTTACTTAAACTGTACTCAGTCAAAAACTAGAGAGGTCAAAAAGTAGAGGGAAGGCCGGGCACGGTGGCTCATGCCTGTAAATCCCAGCACTTTGGGAGGCTGAGGCGGGCGGATCACCTGAGGTCAGAAGTTCAAGACCAGCCTGGCCAAGACAGTGAAATCCCATCTCTACTAAAAATACAAAAATTAGCCAAGTGTGGTGGCACACGCTTGTAATCCCAGCTACATGGGAGGCTGAGGCAGGAGACTCGCTTGAACCTAGGAGGCAGAAGTTGCAGTGAGCTGAGATTGCACCACTGCACTCCAGCTTGGGCAACAGAGTGAGACTCTGTCTCAAAAAAAAAAAAAAAAAAAAAAGTGGAGGGAAGGAAAACAGAAAAGTAAATGACAGAGACTACTGTCCTCATCCTGATATGAATTGGTAAGAGGCTATAGTACTAATAGTACTACATTAGTACTATTACTAGTATTAGTATTATATAGCCTGCTATCAGAATTAATTTCTTCCTTCTTAGAACTTCTATAGAGTTCTGTTGCTTTAGTATAGCATATTCTGGTTTATGGAATTGCTAAATTGTAGTCTGCAAGCTCCTGGAAAGCAGAAAGGGACAAGGCTTCTTTGCTTTTCTGTTACCTACAGCAGGGGTCCCCAACCCCCAGGCCATGGACCACTACCAGTCTGTGGCCCATTAGGAACCAGGCCACACCGAAGGAGGTGAGCAGCGGGCGAGTGAGCATTACCGCCTAAACTGTGCCTCCTGTCAGATTAGCGACGACATTAGATTCTCATAGGAGCACAAACCCTATTGTGAACTGCGCATGCGAGGGATCTAGGTCAGTGCTTCTTATGAGAATCTAATGCCTAATGATCTGAGGTCAAACACTTTCATCCCAAAACACCTCCCTCGCCCCCCAGCCCCACTGTCTGTGGAAAAATGGTCTTCCATGAAACCAGTCCCGGGTGCTGAAAAGGTTGGGGAACAATGTTCTACAGTGTTAGTTAGATTCTCATAAGGAGCACGCAACCTAGATCCCTCATGTGTGCAGTTCACAATAGGGTTCACACTCCTATGAGAATCTAATGCTGTGGATTAACTGACAGGAGGCAGAGCTCAGGCAGTAATGCTTGCTCGCCCACCACTTACCTCCTGCTGTGCAGCCCAGTTCCTAACGGGTCCGTGGCCAGGGGGTTGGGGACCCCCTGAAGTAGAGGACCATGAACATAGTAGTCTTCAACTGATGTTTCTGAATTGGTGGAGAAAGGTCCTATGCAAGAACTGAAGAAACCTATACTCCAGTATTCCTATCAAAGATTTCTTGTCATTTCCCGGAAAATTGGTAATAAGCGATGTTTACAAGGAATAGGGCAGCACCTGAACAGAAGGTCCCCCCATATGTAACCAGTGGCTGTTGGCCAGGAGTGTGAGTTCAGAGAAGTAACATCTCTGAGAACAGCCTGCCAATGGTGATGGAAAGCAGCCTAAACTTTGAGGTGGCTGTATTTGGAGGGGAGGCCATTTTTGTGCTCTTTGGGGAAAATGTTAATGAGAGGTTTCACAAATGTCAGACTTGCCTGATTAAATGAAGCCAGCTAGGTAGATGTTTTTCATATTAATGCCATCTCTGCTGAAAGAGCAAAGAAGGGGAAGAAAAGGAGGTTTGAGAAAGGGAAACGATAAACATCAATTATTTACCAAAGAAATTATGCTTCTGCTAACTTGGGCAAGGATATCAGAGAAGAGAACTGTTACATGGCAGGTATGGCTACTCCATCTCCTTACTCATTTCAAAAAGAAAAATTCAAGCCTTGAAGACAGGAGAAGTAATAGAACAGTGAGATCAGTGCCTGGCCTAGGGTGTCTACTGATTAAGAATTTAAAGGAAGCTAAGGAAGTTAAATTGTAGAGAAAGTTCCATTTGAACGGTTACTCTTAAAACTTAAAGGACGAAAGTATAGGAGGAAAAGTCACTCAAATAATTGATAGGTTGCTGGGTGTGGTGGCTCATACCTGTAATCCCAGCACTTTGGGAGGCCTAGGTGGGAGGATTGCTTGAGCCCGGGAGTTCAAGACCAGCCTGGGCAACATAGGAAGACCCCTGTCTCTACAAAAAAATTTAAAAATTAGCCAGGTGTGGTGGTGTGCACCTGTGGTCCCGTTAGTTGGGAGGCTGAGACAGGAGGATCACTTGAGCCCAGGAGGTCGAGGCTGCAGTGAGCCATTTTCACACCACTGCACTCCAGCCTGGGCAAAAGAGCGTAATCCCGACTCCAGAAAAAAAAAAAAGATATGTTTAAAGGATTTCTTCTTCCTTAGTTTGAGATTATGTCTTTAAATTTTTTCAAATGCATGTATGGTTTCTTTTTTTCTCTTCTTTGACTTTACATGCACAGAACTGGATTACTTATAATCCCTGTTCCTGACATATGTTCTCATCACTGCTCCTAAAACTGTTACCAAGAGTTTAATAGTTTCTGCCATCTAAATTAAAGGGTAGAGGTGGGCAAATACTGTTGATTAAGAGAGCTCAGCCTCCTTTTGCCCTTGTTTCTCCCCAGCCCAGCCTGCAATTGTGTCGCAATCAACCAGCATTAATACAGATACACAGAGGTATTTATTTGCTGCTGATTCTGCCTAGCTGTATTCAGACTCGATCTCCATGTGTATTTAATAAATCACACTAGTTAGGTGGACAGGATTAGTTCCAAGTCACCTAATGACTATATCATGAACTGCAGCATTAAGGGGATTAATATTAATCTGAGCCATTGCAGTTCAGTGGAAAAGCCAGTTCATTCTCCAACAGGAGCTCAGGCCGACAAGAAATCCTCAACAAGACCAGGAAGATTAATGAGGGCTTCTACATTCTGCCTGCAAATCTTCACCTACCAGGGTGTGGGGCAGTGAATCCCAGTCCAGACGAGCTCATAAATAACCTGCAATATCACAAGTATTTGGGGCAGCTGAGCCCCAGCAAGGGAGGGCCAGCTAGCCCTCTCCATCTTCTCCTCTTGTAACCCACACCACTGAGATGGCACAGGAATTTTACAGGCCCACACAGCGGCCGGTTTTGTTTTCTTTCACGTAAGGGCCCACACCTCGTAAATCACTTTTTTATTTCAGGAAAAGAAGTATACTGACTGCAGTACCAACTCATGTGTACTCAGAAGAACATGAAACTTGTAGTTAGTGCCACTTGCCTAAAGCTGGGAAAATAACCCAGCCTCCATGATACACAGAACGTGCTTTCAAGTCACAAAAGCTTTCCTTTGCTCAGCAGCACAATTCCTCTTCATTAGCACCTATAATATGCTATATCTGGATTAGGCCTCTGGAGTTCCCATTCAGAACTACTTTCTTGGCCCTGCCTAAGTGAGCAGTCACTAGAAAGTACTGTATCTATAAGACACCACAAGAACCAGCATTTCCACACACCTTAGCCCCAATTTCACCATTGGGAGCCCATCAAGATGAGCCTAGCCAAGCCTCAGATTTCCACAGGACAAGGCACAGCTCAGATTTAACTGGCTCAGAAAGGAAACTCATGATGCCAGTATAAGACACAGACAGAGAAAGCAATAGACCACAATTAAGCTCAATTCACTGGAAGACCTGTTTCTTCCTCAGTGACTTTACAGGTACCCGAGGCAAACACCAGGAGCAGTGTGTCACGGGCAAAGCTCTATCTGCTGAAGAAACCAAAACAAACGGTTGTTTCTACCTGCAGCAGTTTCATAGTCTGGGAACACCAAAAGTATAGGTTTACTCCAACTCAGATCTTTTAACCTGCATAGACAACAGCAGGTCAGCTGTCAGCATTCCCTTGCAATGGATGGAATTGCTAACTAGAATAGTTAGGCCCTACCAACAAAGATTATTGAATTGAAAACTAAACTTTAGTAGCATTAAAATAAGTGAACCAAGGGCTGGGTGCCAGGTTATCCAAAGTTTATAAATGCTTGCCAACCAACCTACACATAGAGCTGCCGTGGCTACAGCTAAGCAAAAGAGAAGAGACTCATTAAGTGGATTATCCCTCAACCACACAGCAGAGTAGGGCAGAGAGAGATTTAACATTTTCGTTTTTTTTTTGAGACGGAGTTTTGCTCTTGTTGCCCAGGCTGGAGTGTAATGGTAAGATCTCAGCTCACCGCAACCTCCACCTCCCAGGTTCAAGCGATTCTCCCACCTCAGCCTCCTGAATACCTGGGATTACAGGCATGCGCCACCACGCCCAGCTAATTTTGTATTTTTAGCAGAGACAGGGTTTCTCCATGTTGGTCAGGCTGGTCTCAAACTCCTGACCTCAGGTGATCCTCCCGCCTCGGCCTCCCAAAGTGCTGGGATTACAGGCGTGAGCCACCACACCCAGCGAGATTTAACATTTTCTAGGTTTGTGAACAGTGCACCATACTTATAGAAGAGATATTTAAAAGTGGGGCCCACTCAAGCTCTTCATTAAGTAAAGAAGGAGCTGAGGGAATTGTTATGGCTGGGTCTCTGTTTTTCAGTTAAGACACAAGGGATGAAAAACTCTTATTTGCTGGGGAAATGCCCTGAAATGGTAGGGAACCAATAAACCCTCAGTTCCACTGGAGTAGTTCAACTTTGGGGAAATTCATGGGGCACAAGAATAGTTGATTCTACAGCTAGCAAAGGCAGTTCACTTGAGTGGGAACAGAAGAAGTTAGGCCCATAGCCACAATTCATGTTTTCCTGACAGCCAAGCTGGTTTGGATGAAGTCACCAAGGGACTGATAGGGTCAAATGACAGAGGTTTTCTCATCACGCTTACCAAACCAAGGTTTGTAAGTTCCCATCAGACACCCTGGCCTTGCTTCTCAAAAGACAAACACGTAGAAGCAATAGCATAAGATCATCCTGAAGAAAAAGATGGGACTGTGGAGCAACTTTTCTTGATACTTGCAAATGGCTCATTTCTCTCTTCACCTATATTTTCTGTACCATGACTTCACTTTCCCTTCCCATCCCCTGCAGCTTCTCTTTTAGTTCCAAGAAAATTAACCACTCCACACAGACTCTAAAGCCCTTTCTTCACAGCCACATTAGCCTTTCTTAAGGCTCACGCCAGTGGTGGTCCCAGAACTAAGGACATTAAACAGAAGTGTTATCATGCTAAAATCATGTGTATACACCACAGCAATCTGCTTAAACTTGCAGCCCCGATGCAGAGTGACTAGGAGTATTTACAGTACTTAAGAGCTCCTCTGTTTCTTGCTAGACATTCCTGTCCTTTTAATAAACAAGTCCTCAAGCCATCAGAGGAAAGATGCTCCCTGGACATGGGGTACTTGTGTTATATCACTGTATGGGAAGGGGAGTTCGGTAAGTGGCAGCAAACTTCCTTTCCTCAAAGCACCCTCTAAAGGAGAGTACCCTGCACACTGCTGAGTCCCCAGGCCATCATGTACACAGGAACAGGGCCATCCAGCGGGATGCATCAGGCTCCAGGAATGCTGAAGTCCACATATTTGCCATTCAACACCAAAATGGCTTTTCAAGTTCAATCAGCTATAAATGTTGCTTTGTTTTAATTTTCCACTGAACTTCCTGGAACCTATTATCCAACTGTCAGGGATGTATATTTAGCAAGAGCAACATGTCCTCTTTGCCGCTGCCCCATTGCTCATGTCACCTCTAATAAATACAAAAATCAACCCCTTCCTCAATCCCTGCTCAAATGTGGCTTGGGGGTGATAAAGAACAGTCTTGGTGTATAGGCCACAAACTGATCAACCTCCCATAGTTAATGTGTAAACCCCAAATCTCTCCTAGGTTAATGCTGCTGCAAGGTTTTCTTAGTGCCAAGAAAAACACCTAGTGCTTATACTCATTAGAATACAAATGTGCGTGCAGGCCTCTATTCTAGGGAATGCCAGCAGTAGAAATGACCTAACAGAGATCTAACACAAATTAAGAGGAATCTCAACTAATACAGGCATAGCAGATCTAAAATATTCAGTGCTACTACAGCATATCATGTTTAATAGGAATAATCTGAAAAACCAAAATCAGGAAAAACAAGGATAAGTAGGGCATATGTACAGCTTCAATTTCATTTCAGGAAGCTAGTTTGAAAATATAACCTCCTTTTGATCAATAGAACATGAGGCACGACTTTTCCCACTCTGTCAAGTTTCTTTTGTCTTTTTCAGCTACTGACACTTTTTACTCTGACATCAAACAGTAAGAATAGATTTGCCTTGAAGGCGAAACACATGCATCCTATCACTTTTCCAATTCACCACTTCTACCAACAACAAATCCACCTAAATCCCTAACTATCCACATGGCTTCTTTCCAGTTCCACAATACCCAGTACAACTCTTCAAGCCCAACAGAAAAGGTGAGGCCTATGTATGTTTAAAATACAGTTGGTTGTATTTTCCCTAAATTATACAAATGAAAACCAAGAACCAAAAAATGAGATTTTTCTACAACTTAGAAACCCAGACTATATTAACACTAGAATTGAAAGTAATTTCTAGAACTAACTCAGCATCACTAAATTAGCTTCTGGTTAAAATTTTATGCCAACAGATCTAGAATGGGGAGAAAATTCAGGAGAACAGTAAAACAAAATCTTACCTTTCATTCTACAACTAATAATGAATTAAATTCCAGATCCATAAACAAGGACACACAAAAATCATAATTATGTTATGATTTAACTAAAAAACAAAGATGAAAACAAAACCCCAAACCAGCCTTATCTCAACAAATACAGTGCACAAGAATCTCCTCATCAGCTATGGGAGGTGAACAAGCAATATCTCACTTACAAATGAGAACAGTGAAGCAAAGCTTTAAAAAGCCACAAACTCAGCTTACTAAAGAAAAAGAACAAGCTTCACATTTACAACCTCTAGGGACTGACCCTGATGGGGTAAAAATCAGTATTACAGGAGAAATAGTAGACCTCCTTCTTGCCATTTCATTTTCGTGATCTTATACTCATTTCCCCAAAGGCCATCTTATTAGAGCTAATGACTAAAATAATTTACACACTTGCATCCACAGATTTAACATTTACTACTTCAGCTATTCAAGAGTGACTCTGAAGGAAGTCCCAAGACAAGCTGTAATTAACAACTTTTCTGAGACATGAGTTTGATTCCTGCTCTAAGGCTGATTGGTAGCAGTAAGTTGTTCACCTAGTGACTGGGCCTAGCTGATTACTCAGTTGTGCAAATTTAAGCCCTCCCTCCTCCATCAGCTCTAGTAAGATAAGATTAAGTGCATAACTCAATGAATTTTGCAAACCTAACCACTCATGTAGTCGGCACTCAGATCAAGACACAGAGCACTATTAGGACCTAGAAATCCCAATCATGACTTCTTCCAGTTGCAATCCCTCCAAAGATAATCATTATTCTAACTTCTTAAACCACTGATTTTCTCTGCCCGAACTTTATATAAATGGCATCATGAAGTAGAAGCTCTTTTGGCTTAGCTTCTTTCACTCAATATTATGCTGGAGAAAGTCATCTGTGTTGTAAGATATTGTAGTTCACTAATTCTCACTTATGTATAGTATTCTACTATGAGAATATACCACATTTTACTTATCCATTTTATTTCTGATGGAGATTTGGGCAGTTTCCTCTTTTTTTTTTTTTTTTTTTGGCTTCTATGAACAACACTGCTATAAACATTCTCATAAACATCTTTTGGTGACATATATATGATTACCTGCTGGGCATATTCCTAGAAATGTAATTGCTGGCAAATCAGCTCTTGTAGATGCAGCCAGCTTTCCAATTTACCCTGTTTACCCTTAGGGTATGAAAGTCTGAGTTATTCCACATCCTTGCTATCACTTGATATTGTGTGTCTTTTTCATTTTTGCCATTTTGCTCTATGTGTAGTAGTATTCTATTGTGGTTTTGAAGTTCCCTAATGACTAATGAAGTTGAGCACCTTTTCTTATGTTTACTGATTATTTAGGTATCCTCTATTGTGAATGTCTGTTCAAGTCTTTCTCCCATTTTCCTACTGGGAAATATTTTTTTTTTTTTTTTTGAGATGGAGTCTTGCTCTGTCACTCAGTCAGGCTGGAGTGCAGTGGTCCGATCTCGGTTCATTGCAACTCTACCTCCCGGGTTCACGCCATTCTGCTGCCTCAGCCTCCCCGGCAGCTGGGACTATAGGCACCTGCCACCACGCCCAGCTAATTTTTTTGTATTTTTAGTAGAGATGGGGTTTCACCGTGTTAGCCAGGATGGTCTCGATCTCCTGACCTCGTGATCTGCCTGCCTCGGCCTCCCAAAGTGCTGGGATTACAGGCATGAACCACCACGCCCAGCTGGGAAATCTGCTTTTTTCTTATTGATTTATACCGGTTCTCACAGGGACCTTTTTTTTTTGCCAAGGTTGGTGATTTGTGAACATCACTATAACAATTCCTTTCAAAAAGCAAAAATGTACTGTATTTCATATATGTCTCTATCATTCTCTAGTTTAAAAATTCAAACTCAGCTCATATTCTAATTTGTAAATAGCAGAGTCAGAATCAGAATCCTCTGATTTTATCATCCTGAGGCTCTCGGCATCTAATAGCAGCATGCACTGAAGTCAACGTTGTTGTAAGAGCTGAACATCATCCTCCCACTATAACAGGAACAAAAGTGTGGGGAAAGAGGAAGAGAGAAGGCAATACTTTTCCTGGGACAAAAGCCTCTACAGCACAAGGCCTGATTAGTAAATGGAAATTCTGGATAGTCTCTGAATAGAATCCTTTTCCACCTTTCAAATAATTTACAGCTTAATGTCAGCTAAATTTAGTAACTTCTCCCATTTGTCCATGGCAAGGAGATTCTTGGCTGCCTTTCCATGGTCATTACAGACCTTCTCATAGATCCCTGAAATATGATGTGGCCATCAAAATGTCAGCACTTACCTGCTGCCCACACTCTGGACACATGGTCCAGTTCACAGGTCAGTGACTGATAACATGAGGAAACAAGACCAGCTTCAGATCTAATTCAAGAATGGATACCTGACCATCCCCACGTTCTCAATAATATAAGCTAATAATAATGGCCAATTCCTTGGCCACATCAGTAACTATCTAAAGAGACAGCCCCGGCTGGGTGCGGTGGCTCACGCCTGTAATCCCAGTACTTTGGGGGGCCCAGGTGGGCAGATCACCTGCAGTCAGGAGTTCAAGACCAACCTGGCCAACATGGCAAAACCCCGTCTCTACTAAAAATACAAAAATTAGCCAGGCTTGGTGGTGGGCACCTGTAATCCCAGCTACTCGGGAGGCTGAGGCCAGAGAATCGCTTGAACCTGGGAGGCAGAGGTTGCAGTGATCCAAGATTGCGCCATTGCACTCCAGCCTGGGCGACAAGAGCAGAACTCCATCTCAAAAAAAAAAAAAAACAAAAAAACAACAAAAAACAAATAAAGAGACAGTCCCTCCCAGAGCAATCACATAAGGGTGGAAGAAAGAGCATTAATAAATAGAGCAACCAAGCAGTGGAATAGCAGTAATTCTGTTGATGAGAACTCCCATGCTCAGAAACCTTCAATGAATGATTTCCCACTTCTATTAAAACTGAATTAAGGGGAATAACAGAATTTAGAGCTGTAAGGAAACAGACACCCAGCTCATTTCCCATCTCATTTGTGTTTATGTGTGTGTTTGTGTAATGCAACTGAGGTCAAGAGAGGTAAAGTCACTTACCTAAGGGTAACACACCTAATTATGACAAAGCCCAGTCTATATATATATAGTAACCTTGCTCAGTTGGTATTTAAGGGCATCCACAACATGAATCCAACCTACCCATTCATCATTCTCTCCCACTGGAGATCCTTGCTCTCCCCCAAACCTATCATCCTATTTCCATCATTTTGAGAGGGATGTTCTCCTTTTACCCTTCACCTGTCCAGAACAGTACTTCACACTCATTTAAAGTGATTATGTTTGTATTACACAAAGCACCCACAAGTGTCTGGCATACAAAAGATATTCAATACAAATTTATTGAAATGACTCTTTAGGAGAGAAACACAATGAAAGGACTCAAATTTATTTCTTTTTTTCTTTTTTTTTGGAGACAAAGTCTTGCGCCATGGCACTCCAGCCTGGGCGACAAGAACGGAACTCCCTCTCAAAAGAAACACAGTGAAAGGACTCCAATTTCTTTTTTCTTTTTTTTTGGAGATGGAGTCTTGCTCTGTTGCCCAGGCTGGAGTGCAGTGGCATGATCTTGGCTCACTTCAACCTCTGCCTCCTGGGTTCAAGTGATTCTCCTGCCTTAGCCTCCCAAGTAGCTAGGATTACAGGCACGTGCCACCATGCCCAGCTAATTTTTGTATTTTTCACTATGGGGTTTCACTATGTTGACCAGGCTAGTCTCGAACTCCTGACCTCAGGTGATCTGCCTGCCTTGGCCTCCTAAAGTGCTGGGATCACAGGGATGAGCCACTGCACCTGGCCAGGACTCCAATTTCTATAGCTAGGAGAAAGATTTGCCCAGAATTAGAAGTACAGTGGTAACTCTTAGTATTATTTCAATGAGGTGACCAAGTACACACACACACACACACACAAATCTGCATATAATTTCAGGAGGTTCATTAATCTCCTGAAGCCCATTCCTGGATCCCAGATCAGAATGCCTGATCTCAATCCTTCTTGAACCAATGTTTTACATAAAATTTTTATTTTGGTATGAACCACCACACCCAGCTAATTTTTTATTCTCTTTTTTTTTTTTTTTTTTTTTTTTAGAGATGGGTGTCTTGCTATGTTGCCCAGGCTGGTCTTGAACTCCTGAGCTCAAACAATCCTCCTGTCTCAGGCTTCTGAGTAGCTGGGACTACAGGCTTGCACCACCACACCTGGCTTGTATAAAATTTTAAAAATTTACTTACTACTACATAAGGAAGAACTTTTCCTTTTACCTAATTTCTTTCTTTCTTTCTTTTTTTTTTTTTTTTTTTTTTTGAGATGAAGTCTCACTCTGTTGCCCAGGCTGGAGTGGAGTAGCACAATCTCAGCTCACTGCAACCTCCACCTCCCAGGTTCAAGCAATTCTCCTGCCTCAGCCTCCCAAGTAGCGAGATTACTGGCGCATGCCACCGCGCCTGGCTAATTTTTTTGTATTTTTAGTAGAGATGGGGTTTCACCACGTTGGCCAGGCTGGTCTTTAACTCCTGACCTCAGTGATCCACCTACCCTGGCTTCCCAAAGTGCTAGAATTACAGGCATGAGCCACCGCGCCCGGCCCCTTTTACCTAATTTCACTTTGAAGATTATGTTCCCAAATCCTAATATTCTAAGACTGGAAAGTATTTTATTTTACCACTCTGAAATTTTCTCAGATTTAAAATATATATATCTTTCTTAGATGCTGCAACCAGAACCACATATGGCATTCGAGGTCTTTGCATGTTGTAATGTTTTCAAAATTATGTATGATGCAGCCCACGACTGTGAGGACCTCTTTAGCTATAAAACAAGTAAGTATTCAAAGAACGGTCCATATCCCCTTTCTAAGTCAGAATATAGATTATAAAAGGCCAATGAATCTTAACTATAGTTTAGATTTTCCCCTTAAGTATATATTGGCTTAAGCTTAAACCTTATGTACCATTTTTCTGTTTGGATATATTTTTGCAGTTATTTTATTCCTATTAGAAGAACTTAATTATATGTGAAGATGGAGACTTCACATATAATTCATTATGTGCTCTCTAAAGGCAATGCCTTTGGAGTAAAAAAAAAAAAAAAAACTAGATTCAAATCCCAGTCCTGGTATGACCATAGCAAATAAACTTCTCTAAGCCTCAGTTTCTGCATCTGTAAAATGACAAAGAAAATAGCACAACCCTACCTCCTCGGCTTGATAATTAAACAAAATAACATATTTAAAACATTCAGATAAGAATAGCTAAGGAAATTTTTGAAAAAGTAAGTACTGAGAGGGTACCTGCTTTGTATATTGAGATTTATCATAAAACAACAATAATATTTGAGATAATTTAGAGTACTTGGTAGAAAGTTGGATTAAATTTTTGAAGTCCTTCACAATTTTAATGCCATGCCTTAGCCTGGAGAACTGAAACTGCGCGGTGTGAGCTGCCTGAATATATGACAGGAGGCTTACAGACACCATAATCCTTAACCTGTTCTCACTCAGGTGTAGCAGTATTCATATGGAAACAACCTGAATTACTCTTTAGGCAGCCATAGCAGTAGAAAGTCATCAAGATTTTCTAAGACCTCAGGGAGGCTGTGTAAGGCTTTTTCTAGGAGAAATCTGTACAGACATTAGCCATTTTACACCAGGGCCATTTACGGTCAATTGATTTTGACAAGGGTGACAAGACCATGCAATGGGGAATAGTCTTTTCAACAAATGTTGCTGGGACAACTAGATATCCACATGTAAAACAATGAACTGGACCACTACCTCATATCATATACAAAAATTAACGCTGGTCATGGTGGCTCACGCCTGTAATCCCAGAACTTTGGGAGGCCGAGGTGAGTGGATCACTTGAGGTCAGGAGTTTGAGACCAGCCTGGCCAACATGGTGAAACCCCATCTCTACCTAAAAACCTAAAATACAAAAATTAGCCGGGTGTGGTGGCATGCACCTGTAATCCCAGATACTTGGGAGGTGGAGGCAGGAGAATCACTTGAACCCAGGAGGCGGAGGTTGCAGTGAGCTGAGATCGTACCACTGCACTCCAGCCTGGGCAACAGAGTGAGACTCTCGTCTCCAAAAAAAAAAAAAAAAAAAAGCTCAAAATGGATCAAACATCTAAATGTAAAAGCTAAAACTCTTGAAAGAAAATACAGATGTACATTTTGTATCAGAGTTTCTCAACCTTGGCATTAATGACAGTTTGGGCTACATAATTCTTCATCATAGGGGCTGTCCTATGCATTGTGGGATGTTTACCAGCATCCCTCCTGGCTTTGATCCACTAGATACCAGTAGCATGCCTGAGCTATGACAATCAAAAATGTCTCCAGATATTGCCAGATTTCCTCTGGGGGGCAAAATCACCCAGTTCAGAATCATTGTTTTAGGCTTAGTGATGATCCTTATCCTCCTCCCTTGTAAAAATTGACAATGACTACATCATAACTACATGAATGGTTATTTGCTTAGTAGATGAATTCTAAGAACTCTTCAGAAAAGTCATTAAATACTCTAAATCCATAATTTTGGGATAATCTCAGGACCTTGCCTAAGGGCCAATAGCCCCATTTTGAAAAGTTTAGTTTAATTCCTTCCATTAGAAGGTCACAGATCAGTATGATGATTTTTTTTTTTGTATGGCATTTTTGTTTTGTTGGTAACAGCTTTATTGAGCTATAACTCACCCCTTCATTGAGATATAATTTACCCCTTTAAAGTATACAATTCGATGTGTTTTGGTATATTCAGAGTTGTGTAACCACGTACTATATGATGATTTTTGAAAATAACTGATCCTCTTATATATTTTAAACCACTGTCCTAACTAATTACTCTTAGCATAATTAACCAGAACTAAAACACAAAACCAAAATAAAACAATAGGCTACTCAATTTGGCATTGTCTCCTCAAAGCCACAAAAGAGTGATGTTCCTCACAGCAATCAATAACTTAGTCACATATGTACCATACAACAAGCTATAAAAGAAGCAAACTGAATGACAGAGCTTTGCTTGAAATTTAGTGTCACTGTTGTAAAGAAATTAGGAAAAGTTAAGTCACTGCTAAACCAATGCCCTGTACCAGGAACCACAAACATTCCCCTTTCCCCCCTGCTTCCTGAATTCTGGCGTCATTAGATAAAAATGAATATACAGGCCAACTAACATAGCAGGCATTCTAAGGTCAGAATCCTTTTTATCATTTATTTAACTTGTTTTGATTCAGGTTGTGAGTTCCTCTACAAAACCACCACCCCACTTGATGGAAAGGTCATGGTTTCACTTTAGAACCTCTTTTTCACTGCTAGTGTAACTACAATGCCACTGCGAACTTAACTTTTTTTTTTTTAGCTCTTGAATAATGCTTGCCCTACTGCTATCACTGTCTAATCCAGAGACTATGGCTGGCAGGAAGAAATGGCTCTGGAAGCCACAGCTGTTATACGGAACAGCTACCATGTTCCAAGTATGAGAACCACTTCCAGCTCCTTCTTTGACCAGTTTGCTCAGTCCAAATTTCAGATCTAATCTGAAGCCAATGAAAGGAGCTGTGGCTTCCAAGATCAAAGCTATTTTGTTGAAGAATATTATCAAGGGAACTGTATATGCAGCCAGACAAGAAGCCAGTTGCAAGATACTCCAGAAATACTAGGCCTAATCCTCCACCATCCAGAAAACCTCAGATCCCCTGCCAAATCATGTGAAAACATACTCCACCTGACTCAGTTACTCATTTTTCTCACGTTTACTGACCATACCACCCATGCAGATGGTGTGAAAGTTTATTCTATCTTACTTTAAATGAATGTCACCATATTTAATATCATACTTTTAAAAACAATGATAAAATAACAATAATAAAAATAATTTATAGTTATGTACTATATAGTAGGTAGTACACAGGTATATGTAGGTTTTGTTACTGCCCCATTTTTTACATTTTTTTTTTATTTTTATTTTTTTGGGACGGAGTTTCGCTTTTGTTGCCCAGGCTGGAGTGCAACGGTGCAATCTTGGCTCACCACAACCCCTCTACCTCCCGGGTTCAAGCGATTCTCCTGCCTCAGCCTCCCAAGTAGCTGAGATTACAGGCACGTGCCACCATGCCCTGCTAATTTTGTATTTTTAGTAGAGACGGGGTTTCTCCATGTTGGTCAGGCTGGTCTCGAACTCCCAAACTCTGGTAAGCCACCTGCCTCTGGGTCCCAAAGTGCTGGGATTACAGGCATGAGCCACTGCGCCTGGCCCTTTTTACATTTATTTTAAAAAAATTAATGTATAGTAAATGGATTCCTTGGGGAAGTGTATTATCTATGAGTTTTAACACATGTACTAACTCATGTAACCACTACCACAATGAGGATACAGAACAGTTTCATCTCCTCAAAAATCACCTCATACTACCCCGTGGTAGTCACACCCTTTCCCCACCACCAACCCCTGGCAATCATGCTTGTTCCTGGTCACCACAGTTTTGCCTTTTCCAGAATGCTATGTAACTGGAATCATTCACTCAGCAGAATGACTTTGAGACCCACCCAGGTTATTGCATGTATCAATAGTTCTTTCTTATTGCTGAGTAGTATTCCATACCATCCTCATTTTACAGATAAGGCACTTGAAGTGCAACAAGGTTATGTAACCTGCCCAAGGTCATCAAGGTGAGGCCAGTATTCAAAGCCAGTCTGCATGGCTTTAGAACCTATATATACTCTTAACCACTATGTTATACTGCCCCTATTAATCTAAGCTCTTAGAAGAGGGGGGTAGTAGTCCATGATCCTGATTTAAACATTAAGAGCTTTTCTAGAACAACAGAACAAATGAGTTTCATATTTACCAAAAATGAGGATGAGAATAGTCAAGACTTCTAGTGACAATTCCAAAGCTCTCAAGGGATCTTGATGTAGAGGTAAGAGTAGGAGGTATAATCAGTGAAACAGGCCTAGGTTTACAGTCCCATTTCTGTGACTTACTAAGTATGTGACCTTACACAAGTTCTTCACTTTTTGGAACCTCTGTTTCCTCTTCCATACAATGGGGATAATATTACCTTGAAATATCCTTGGGGGAACTAAATGAGATGATACATACGAAGTTCCTGATACAGAGTATTATTACCACCTATATTGAATAGAGACAATAAAGGGAGGCCAAAATGCTTACTAAATATACAAGTGAGTATTTATTAATCTCTGAAAGATTTAGAAGGTATGGTCCCTGACTACAAAGAGCACAAATTCTAGCTAAAAGATACACTTTTCTAAAAGTCATGATATAATATAATGCTAAATTGTGTGACTGGATCTATAAATACAGAGATAAATTCACAATTTTAGCCAATAGCTTTAACTTTCTATTTAATTTTTTAAAGTCAAAATCAACACTCAGGTATGGACTCGACTTGTCATCTAGTCTAGAACATTACCTAGGCATAGATAACAGTAAAGCCTTTACTAGTCAACATCTAGAATACATTTTTAAAATTATGGGAGGCTGAGGTGGGGGGATCACGAGGTCAGGAGTTCAAGACCAGCCTGGCTAACACAGTGAAACCCCGTCTCTACTAAAAATACAAAAATTAGCTGGGCGTGGTGGTGGGTGCCTGTAATCCCAGCTACTCGGGAGGCTGAGGCAGAAGAATCGCTTGAACCCAGGAGGCAGAGGTTGCAGTGAGCGGAGATTGTATCACCACACTCCAGCCTGGGCGACAGAGCTAGACTCTGTCTCAAAAAAACCAAAATCAAAAACAAAAAACAAAACTACTAGTTTCAACTCTTTCATTCCAGGTAACTGCATCAGTTTCAAAGTGGTAAGTATTTGTTCTAACAACTTTTCACCTATGAAAGGAAAAAAATTCTATAAAGGCCTGAGTTTTGTACTACTTGATGATTGATTGTTTTATAAAATTTTCAAGTTCTTTAGGAAAACAGAGTATGCTTCAAAGGGGTTATGAAAAGGTCCAGAAGGACTCAAATTCTACGTCCAAAGGAATTCAGTAAGATCATTTCTTTCCCTTCTGCTTCCATTTGGTCTGAGTGGAAAAATATATAAACAAACAGGAGTAGTGTAAGAAGGTAAAAAAGAAGAGAATAAGCTGGAATAGTAGAAAGACTATTCAAATCTATCTACAAGAGTCATTCTAATTTCTTCTGGTGCTTTCTAGTAATCTCTCCTCAACTGATGTTTGCTATGTGAATCTTTGCTAGTACAGAAATGGTTTTTCAAAAGTCAGCTCAGGTTTATTAGGCTTTTAAATTAAGCATGCTAACAAAACATACATAAAACAAAACTGCCTGAATCCTTATTTCCCAATTTGACCTGGGAGCAAAATCTAGTAATAACTCTACAGCAAAGCATCTTACAAAGGCTCTGTCACAGCTACTTAGCAACACACCCCCAATAGCTGGCAAGTCTGTACATCTATGCTGCTTGCTTAGTGCTCTGGACTTAGAGAAAAGAGTTAAATTTTAAAAATAAATGTTAAAGCCCACACACAGCAGCAATTTTTAGTGGCAGTGAAATGTCACTTGGGGACCAAATAGAACCAAGGGGTTCATTTTTCCAGTCCTGCCTCATCTTAAGTTTTATGCTTATAACTTGCTTAAATGCTACAATTACTTTTTTTTTTTTTTTGAGACAGTCTCGTTCTGTTGCTCAGGCTGGAGTACAGTAGTGCAACGTAGGCTCACTGCAACCTCTGCCTCCCAGGTTCAAACGATCCTTGTGCCTCAGCCTCCCAAGTAGCTGGGATTATAGGCACGTGCCACCAGGTCCGGCTAATTTTTTTCTTTTTAGTAGAGATGGGATTTCACTAAGTTGGCCAGCCTGATCTCGAACTTCTAGCCTCAAGTGATCCGCCAGTCTTGCTCTGTCGCCCAGGCTGGAGTGCAGTGGCATGATCTCAGCTCACTGCAACCTCCACCTCCTGGGTTCAAGCAATTCTCTGTCTCAGTCTCCTGAGTAGCTGGGATTACAAGCACCTGCCACTACACCCGGCTAACTTTGTCTTTTTAGTAGAGACGGGGTTTCACCATCTTGGTGAGGCTGGTCTTGAACTCCTGACCTCGTGATCTACCCGCCTTGGCCTCCCAAAGTGCTGGGATTACAGGCGTGAGCCACCGCATCTGGCCTACAATTCTTTATTATTCAAAGAAATATAACTATCCTTAGACCTGGATTTCTACCAGAACTTTAAGGCTGAATCTCTTATCCCTATCATCTTACAAAAAGAGAGGAGACAAATCTCAAGCCTATATTCTTAAAAAAAATAGTCAAGGTTAGGAAACAGGAGACAATTGCTAGGCAAAACCATAACTCTTCTTTCTTATTTAAGTCAGTTGGGCAGTTTTTTTCATAAGCAGCAGCAATGAATGGGGAATCAGGAGACCTGAGTTCTAGCTTTCCCCCGATAAGCTATGTGACCTTGGTTTATGTTTTAGTTTCTTCTGTAAAACAAGCTGGTGAGAATAGACTCAGGAATCACAAACTGAAAGCCAGCTTACAAATTTGGGCTGGTCCATAGATGTGTTTTGCTTAGTATTATGTTGTGTTTTATTTTTTTAATAGCAATAAATGAGTTTATTGAGAATAAGTGAAACCACATTTTGGAATGAATGTTATTGCCCACTACTTAAGATATAAATATTTATTTGAGTATACAAATAAACTTAACAGAATATGCCAAACAAATAAATATGTATAATAACAAATACATATTTATTCAACAGAATATACTAGTAAGGTTCTGGTGACAACCCTTAATCAGTATAGCTAACAGAACTACCTTTATTCTCGCTTAATCTGGATTCCTTTTCTCCTCATTCTAACATTCCTCTTTGAAAGAGACAAGGTTTTACCCATGTAAGTCTTTTAAAAAAACGCTTATGAAAATTTTCAAAATTATATAAATGTAAATTATGTAAATAGACTAACAAACGCCCAAATACCCCAAACCCAGCCTTAATAGTTAGCAGCTTAGGGCTTATCTAGTTTTTTCATTATTCCCTTCTATTCCCATATTGTTTTGAAGCAAATCTTGCCTATCATATCATTTCATACATCTTTAACCTTAATATCATTATCATCAAATCTAAAAGAGTAATATTGCTTTAATATAAAAATTTTAGTTAGTGCTCAATTTGCAATTATTCAATTTCTATAACTGCCATAAACTTTTAAAGATCATTTGCTGTATAAATCGCTATCCAAACAAGGTCCATATATTGCAACTGTTTGATATGTGCAGAGTTAAAACTGAATTGAATGTCCTTAGATGGCACAGAATTCTAGTCTGCCACAGTCCATACTACTCCCTATTCTTTTCATTTAAGTTATCTGCCAAGCCCTTGACATTTTTGGAGTTTAGTTCTCTGGAGGATCTGAAGTCTCTTCCAGTTCTAAGATAACTTGTCTCTTGTAAATATTGACAGAGAAACAAAACAAATGAGTGGAGCTCTATCCTTTAATCTGAAAAACTAAGAAGCAGCAATACACACTTGTTAATTAGAAATATAGAAGTAAATTCCAAAAGAATCTACTAAAAGAGATGAAAGAAGTTGCCTCTTGGGATTAGGATATATTGGTGTCTGCTATTCCACATCCTCAGGCCTACCTCACAGGCTTAACTGATATGCATTCATTGCTTAAGGACAGAGATACATTCTAAGAAATGCATTGTTAGGTGATTTCATTATTGTGCAAAAATCATAGAGTATGCTTACACAAACCTACATGGTATAGCCTACTACATATCTAGGCTATATGGTATAGCCTATTGCTTCTAGGCTACAAACCCGTACAGCCTGTTACTGTACTGAATACTATACACTGTAAGCAATTTTAACACAATGGTAAGGATTTGTATATCTAAACACAGAAAAAGTACAGTAAAAATACTGCATAAAAGATACAAAATGGGCTGGGCATGGTGGCTCACGCCTGTAATCCCAGCACTTTGGGAGGCCGAGGTAGGCAGATGGTCAGATCAAGACCATCCTGGCCAACACGGTGAAACCCCATCTCTACTAAAAATACAAAAAATTAGCCGGGCGTGGTGACAGGCACCTGTAGTCCCACATACTCAGGAGGCTGAGGCAGGAGAATCGCTTGAACCCAGGAGGCGAAGGTTGCAGTGAGCCAAGATTGTGCCACTGCACTCCAGCCTGGGCAATGGTCAAAGACTCTGTCTCAAAAAAAAAAAAAAAAAAAAAAAAAGGTAGAAAATGGCAAACCTGTGCAGGGTACTTAGAATGAATGGAGCCTGCAGGACTGGAAGTTGCTCTGGATAAGTCAGTGAGTGAATAGTGAGTGAATGTGAAGGCCTAGGACATTGCTGTATGCTGCTGCAAACGTTAAAAACACTACACTTAGGCTACGTTAAATTTATTTTTAAAAAGATTTTTCTTCTTCATTAATTAACCTTAGCTTACCATAATTTACCTTATAACTTTTAAATTTTTTTAAGCTTTTGGACTTTTATAATAATACTTAGCTTAAAACGTACATACTACAGCCAGGCATGGTGGCTCATGCCTGTAATCCCAACACTTTGGGAGGCCGAGGCGGGTGGATCACGAGGTCAAGAGATCGAGACCATCCTGGCTAACACAATGAAACCCCGTCTCTACTAAAAATACAAAAAATTAGCTGGGCGTGGTGGTGGGCGCCTGTAGTCCCAGCTACTCAGGAGGCTGAGGCAGGAGAATGGCGTGAACCCGGGAGGTGGAGCTTGCAGTGAGCCGAGATCGTGCCACCGCACTCCAGCCTGGGCGACAGAGCGAGACTCCCTCTCTCAAAAAAAAAAAAAAAAAAAAAAGTTCTAGGGGTTTGGGTCCCTCTGCAGAGAGCCCAGTTAGAATGACTGGACACAGCAGCCTATGATAAAGGTAAAAGAGAACCTTTGTCAATGGTAAGGAGAATGACAGATGCTGGGTAACTAGCTCCCCGTCCATCTGTCCAAGGCATGGTGCCACGGCAAAGGGATACAGGCAAGGCCTTTCATTGTTCAGAATTCCGTTTCTTACTTAGGAAGCCGAATATCAAGTCTCCACTCCCACACTTTCCATTTGGTCACCTCAGTCTAACAGAAATGAGAAAACGAGTAAGAGCTGACCAATATCAGCACTTTCCACCTTTCTGAGAGCTGGAAACAGTAACATTTCCTCTAAAAGTCCCAATGCCTTTTCTCCACGGCCAACCAGTAAAAAGTTTGGGGAAGACAATAAAAGTGACCTAATTCCTATTTCAAAGTACAAAGCTAAACCTTAGGGTATTTATAGGCCTGGTGTCAGCCTTGTCCTCAACTCCCCTCCTTCTATCATGGATAGCCTGCTCTCCACACACACACTGCTCCCATGCCAAAAGTTCAGCCAGGACCTCTCGTTTCTACACTTCAAATGCAAATAAACTAGTTGAAGCACTTCTCTGTAAGGATAAAAAAATACCACTACCTATTTAGGTTTGAAATAGCCCATAGTCTCAGACCAGTCTGGGTATTATTTAAAACAAACAAGCAGTGAATAACTCATAGTAATAGAAAAAAAAAAGGAGACTTGGCAATAAAAAAACACACTATCCAGATATGAAAGAACCTGATACATGTAATACAAATCCGAAAGGTTCCTATCCAACTTCTGTCCAATAAGTGGCCAAGAGATAAGAACAGATAATTCAATAGGAAAACCCCCAAACAGTAAAACACTTGAGAAAATGCTAGTAATTAAAGAAATGTGAAACAAATTATAAAAGCATCATCTTGTCAATTAAATTAGCAAAATTAAAGAGAAGTTAGAAAGAAAACTCAACATAGGATGTATCATAGCTACAAAACCCACTCTACTAATGGGACTATTACTTCGAGAAAATAATTTAAAAGAAAAGCAGGCTGGGTGTGGTGGCTCACGCCTGTAATCCCAACACTTTGGGAGGCTCAGGCAGGTGGATTGCTTTAGCCCAGGAGTTTGAGACTAGCCTGGGAAACATGGCAAAAACCCATCTCTACAAAATATTAATATATAAAAATTAGCCAGGAGTGGCGGCATACACCTGTAGTCCCAGCTACTCAGGGGGGCTGAGATGGAGGATGACCTAAGCCCAGGCGGTCAAGGCTGCAGTGAGCTGTGATCAAACTACTGCACTCCAGCCTGGGCGACAGAGACCCTGTCTGAAAATTTAAATTAAATTAAAAACATAAAAAAGAAAAAGAAGAACAGTGTTATCAATACAGAGATAAGGTTCTACTACATACAATGAATCAAAATTTAAAAAGGATAGTTAATCTATGGCATTCTGGTTCAATGTATTTTTATAATGTCACTAAAGATGATAAATATATTAGGTAAATGAATGGAAAATTCTGTAGGAAATAATGCTAAGAACTTCTGGCCCCACTGAAGAGTATCCTGAGCCAATTTCAGCAAGATTCTAGAGTGCCTATAAAAATATACTTTAAAAAATGATACTAAATGAATAAAAGGAATAAAAAATAATAAGGCATACTGATTAAACTATTAAATTATGTTTACATAATGATAAGGGTTAGAGAAGGTAAATAGTGATTTCTGTGTTTTTCTTGAGACACGGTCTCACTCTGTTGCCCAGGCTGGAAAGTGGCATGATTATGGTTCACTTGAAGTCTTGACCTCCTGGGCTCAAGCAATCCTCCTGTCACAGCCTCCTGAGTAGCTGGGACTACAGGCACTTGCCACCATGCCCAGCTAATTAAAATTTTTTTTTGTACAGACGGGGTCCCACTATGTTGCCCAGGCTGGTTCTGAACTCTTGTGCTCAAGCAATCCTCCTGCCTAGGCCTCTCTCAAAGTGCTGGAATTATAGGCATGAGCCACCACACCTGGCCTAAATACTGACTTTATGGCACAAAGGTTTTTGTTCTTGTTTGCCTGCTTTGTTACTTTTATTTATAGTCTTCTATAGAATGAGTTAAACACAATTTTGGAACCTCTCTGATTCTATAAAACCTAAATCAAAAAAAAAAAAACACCCAAAGGATTTTCCCAGTTATGAATTGTCTACTAGGCCAATAAATGACAACGGGAATATGAGGCCAGGGTTTATTTACAGCCTTAGGCTATTTCCTAGGAAGCCAAAGATGCTCTGGAATTTTTGTTTGTTTTGAGATAGGGTCTCACTATGTTGCTCAGGCTAGTCTCAAACACCTGGGCTCAAATGATCCTCTTGCCTCAGCCTCCCAAGTAGGTGGGATTACAGGCGCATGCCACCATGTCAGGCTTCCAGAATTTTTGAAAAAGTAAACTGATTCTCCATTTTAACAACCTCACCCCTGTTCTCTGCCTCACACTTCCACCCACCTCCTGTCACCAAGAGCTGAATACGTATATTCTCACAAGGATTTCTATTATCAGGTATAGAGTAAGGTATGTACCAAGGAGGGAAAGACATCAATGAAACTGCATAGCTGGAATGATTACCAAACACAAAGGCAGGACAGTGTCCCTGGTTAGCTTTAGGGTCTGCTTGTGCATTCCTCATCACTGTGGCTATCGACTTGCTTGTCCTAGAAAGGTGAAAAATAGTAAATAACTCCTAAGGCTTTTTTTTTTTTTTTTTTTTTTTCTGAGACAGAGTCTCGCTCTGTCACCCAGACTGGAGTGCAGTGGCATGATCTTGGCTCACTGTAACCTCTGCTTCCTGGGTTGAAGTAATTCTCATGCCTCAGCCTTCCAAGTAGCTGGGATTACAAACGTGTGCCACCACACCCAGATAATTTTTTTGTATTTTCAGTTGAGATGGGGTTTCACTGTGTTAGCCAGGCTGGTCTCGAACTCCTAGCCACAAGTAATCCGCCCACCTCAGCGTCCCAAAATGCTGCAATTACAGGCGTGAGCCACCACATGCGGCCAACTCCTAAGGCTTTTATCTGACTAGTATACAAAGGACCAGATGAATCTATCTAGTGACAAATAAGTAATTTCGTTTTTAAATCACTTCCGATCATTAGGTCTTTATCTCCATTTTGGAGATCCTGGATAGAATCCAAAAAGAGCTCATATCATTTTATCATTACATATCTCAGTCTGAAAAAAACATGGTAACACTGTAACTCTAGTCAATCTAGTTAATCTGCACCAAATTTTAGAGGATCAGTGGTAAATAGGTGGAGGAACCACAAAGGATTATCTGAATCCAGCTGAAGTGCTCTCATGAGCAGAAGGCTCCTTTGACCAGCTGTCATGGATGTCCCAGCAAAACAGGGGTAGAGGAGGTAGATCGATCATGCTTACTAGCTTGCCTTAGAAAAACGGAAAGTTTTTACTAGCGCTTATGGCTGAGATAGCAAAGGAAGAGGAAGAGATTAACATGTTAAAGCAGTATTCACATACATATTTGCCATACACATATTGGACAATTTCAGAGACATAAAGGTTTGGGAGAAGACGGGGAGACAGGGCTGACTGGGGAGCACAAAATTTTTCAAATTAAAAAAAATCAATCTTTAAGTCCCAGTGAACATCTAAAAATTTCCATTTAACTTCCTGCAAGGCCAGCCTCCAAGATGACTCCCAGTGATGTCCCCAATGATTACATCTTTATGTATCTAGGTTGGTCTATGTGACTAATATAATATAGCAGGAGTGATGGTTACTCCTGAGGTTTACTTCTGAGGTTGGGTCAGAAAACAAAGTGTGGCTTCTGCTCTCTCTCAGATCATTCACCTATGGAGAATCTAGTTTTCATGCTGTGAGCAGTCCTATTGAGAGGCCCACATTGTGAGGAACTGAGGCCTCTGGCCAACAACCACATGAATGAACTTGGAAATGGATCTTCCAGCCCACCCCTTCAAATGACTGCTGCCCTGGCTGACATCTTGAGAGACCCTAAGCCAGAACCACTAGCTAAGCAGCTCCCAGATTCCTGACCCTTAGAAACTGTGTGAAATAGGCCAGGTGCAGTGGCTCATGCCTGTAATCCCAGCACTTTGGGAGGCCAAGGTGGGAGAATCACTTGAGCCCAGGAGTTTGAGACTAGCCTGGGAAACACAGTGAGACCTCATCTCAAAAAAAAGAAAAGAAACTGTGTGAAAATTTTATTTTATTTTATTTTAAGCTGCCACATTTTGGGGGGTAATTTGCTACCCAGCAATAGATGGGTAGGAGAGGTAATTTGTTGGGGTAATTTGTTACCCAGCAATAGATAACATAATAACATAACATCAAACTAAGCAAGTTTGATGGGGAAATGTACCATTTGATATCATTATTTCATCTACTGGTTGAGAAAGAATCATCTGCAAATTAAAAGTGGTTATTGCCTATGATACCATTAAAAGCTAAATATGCCTAAAGAAGGGGCTCCACTGGAGGGAATGAATTGTCCTTCTCTTCCAACACTAATCTAAGGCTTGTCACAGCCAAAAAGGCCCCATCAGAAGAGTCCAACACAGTCCCCTCCCAGTAATTATATTACATATCCTACAGCAATAAATGGGGGTTAGTTAAGAGTAGGTTTCACATACCAGGCAGCCACTGTAAGGGTGTCGTCTCACATCAGAGCAGTCAAGGGGTTAAAGTTGAGGCAGCAAATTTATCCCCAGAGATATATGCCTAGCACAAAGCTGAGATTCACAAGATTCTCCCTGAGTTTTCCTTACCTCTAAATGCTGGAATAACTGATGCTCACTGAATTCCGATATTTGTATGAATAAAAATGAAGGGATTTAGCAAATCTTGTTCCTGCACACAGTTGTCAAAAAAAATCTGACCTTTACAACAGGAAAAAGAGGGAGGATTTAAAGATTTAAAGAAGAGGCAGTGACTGTCTGATGTATAACAAACCTTTGAAAAATTATGAAGCAGTGAAAATCCCCTACAGGTCCCAACAAAATGTGTCCAATTTGCATTCCAGCAAAGCTTTCCATACATACCATTTGGCTCCTGTGTGTACTTCCAGGCAAATAAATCCCGAGGAATAATCCCACTGGGACCTAAGTCTGATCTCTGATATATTACTGCTACACAGCTCCAGACCAGGCTCCACAAACTGCCTTTTTGGTTCCAAATAACTAAATCAAAGTCATCCTGATAAGCTTTGAAAACAGGGAATGAGAGGAGTGGTTTAATGAATGTTACAACTCAACCTATTATAGACCACAGTACATTAGAAGAGAAAGAAAGACAGAAAAAAAAAAAAAAAAACAACCCTCATGCTTTTACATCCCCAAATCTCTCAAGGCCAAATCCAGACATACCTGTCATTCACCACACCTCACTATAAAGCCTTGTTCAAAGCCTGACTTTGATCAAATGGTTAGGATGAATTTGCAAACCCAACACCACTGTGTGTTGTGGTGGGGAAAGGAGGAAGGTAAGCAGAGGCTACAATTTTCTGTTTACTTTGAAAACAGGTTTAACCTTTTTTTTTAAAGCAACCAATGGCAGCAATAAACACTAAAATGTATTCTGATTTATAATATTTCAAGGAAATATAGCAAACACATTAAATAGCAAAACAATTTTTTTCTAAAAGTTAGAAAAACCTACCACTCAACATATAAACTGGAGAAAACAGTAAAAGAAAAAAAAAGAAGGAAAGCTACAATTCTAGAAAAAACTGAGAGAGCTAGAAGTTCCAGCGTCCTAGATTTCTGTACCGGTTTTCTCCTTTCACGAGAAGAAACTCATTTTCACCTTTCACAAGAAGAAAATAATTTTCACAAGAGAAAAACAAACTAAAACATTAATCACAGTGACTACTATTAGACAAATCACAAAATATATAGATGCAAGAAGTAGAAACTGAGAGACTAAAAAAGAGAGGGGTAAGAAGAGAACACTTAGGAACTCAACAGTTTGATGTAGAAGACATCAAAAGAAGAAACCACCCTGCCACACAGTAAGGAGATGGGAACGTTAGAGTTTTAATATCTGTATATAATATCATTGTAAGTAGTGGCGAAGTAACATCCAAATTCAGTTTATATAGCACCTTAAAAAGAGCCAGTCATTTATCAGGAACCAGAGTTAACTCCCTCCCCAGAAGGTTATTCTGTAAGCAGGAAGATAAGCTGGTAATCTGTAAGCAAACTGAGCTACCTGTATAGTCAGCAAGATCTAGCCTATTGCCTGGTCCAGGATTCTGATGGCAAATGAAACCAGAAATACCACCATCTACTTCCAAGATCCAAAGTGTAACTGACACTCTTCTTTTGGCAAGTCAGAATTCGACCCTGTCTAGGCAACCTGTAAAATCTGTAAAAATCTGTGTTCGCTGTTTATTGCAAATTTTGGAAGAAAGTAATCCTTTAGTATAAAAGTAAAAGCTAAAACCTCAATACCTTCTTTGGCCCAGAAGAGCCATCCAGTTACTTCAGGAGAGAAGCATGTCAGAAGATCCATAAGAACTGAAAGGAGCTTTATCACCAAAGTCCTATCCAGTCTCAAAAGTTTTTGAAGCTATATAAAACAAACACAAATAACAAGTGTTGGTAAGGCTGTGGAAAAACTGGAACCCTCGTGCATTCTTGGTGGGAATGTAATATGGTTCAGCTGCTATAGAAAACTGTTTGGCAGTTACTCAAAAAGTTAAACATAGAATTACCATATAACCCAGCAATTCCAGTCCTAGGTATATATCCAAAGGAATTGAAAACAGATACTCAAATACATGTACACACATGTCCCTAGCAGCACTATTCATAATTGCCAAAAGGAAGAAATGGTCCAAATGTCCATCAACGAATGAATAGATGAACAAATTGTGGTATACACACACAATGGAATATTATTCAATCCTAAAAAGAATTGAAGTGCTGATTCATGTCACAGCATGGATGACCCTAAAAAAAATTATGCTAAGAGAAAGAAGCCAGACATAAAAGGTCACATATTATATGATTCCATTTATATGAAATATCCAGAATAGGTAAATTTACAGAGACAGAATGCAGATGGATGGCTACCAGGGGCTGGAGGGGAAGGGAAAGTGTGGAGCAACTGCTTAATGGGTACAGGATTTCCTTTTGGGGTGATGAAAATGTTTTGGAGTTAGATAGAGTACATTGTGAATGTACTAAATGCCACTATATTGTTTCACTTTAAAATGGTTAATTTTATGTTCTATGCATTTCACTTCAATTTTTTTAAAAAGCTCTTGAAAATGCAAGTAAAGATCCTCTTATCTCTAATTTGACTTTATTTTTCTAAAGCGCTTTAACAGGATATGAGCTTCCCTTCTAAGAAACCATGAACAATTTCCAGTTAAAGCCTGTCGTGTCTCCTCTATAGTTTTTGTAGAGACAAGCAGGTACCTCAGTCCATAGTACAAAGGGTCACTTGGGATTCTTGCAAAAAGTGAAACTTACCTAGTTGCTTTCCACTCACCAAAACTGGTTGCAGAAATGTCAGTGGACATCTCTGTCTGTATTCCCACTGGAGGCTCACTGAACCTAAGCTTCTTTAGCTGCTACAAAGTCTCCCCTCCTTGGAGACTTAACATCTATTGAGACTTCACAAAGATTTCACACTATACAAGACCACAGTAAGAAATTTCCTCCTCTTCCACCACAGCTCAATTCGGAGTTCTTTGGAAACACAGGTACTTCACTGTCTCCTGTTTTGCATTCTGAATAAGACATCCTCCCACGTTTTTCCCCTACCTACAGGTTAAAACTTGCCAACAGACAAGACTTACTGGTAGAAGCACTTTGAATAGTCATTCTTCATATTGTCACTTTGTCTTTCGTATTTCTCTCTCAAACTGTTGAGGCAAAAGCATTTTCAGAGTATGAGGTCTATCCTCTAGTATTCAATACCTGTTAACATCTTTGCTGTAATCAACAACCTCCCAGCCTCCTAGCAGAAGGCCTCAGTCACCCAAGCCCTTAAAGACTCCTATAATTGGTGGTTTATACTTTCCCCCCTGTCCTAATCCCACTCCATCATGCCATGAAGATACACAATATTCGCAAATTTTCTAAAGCTCTTTCTCATTGTTTTGCTCATTGCTATTTCCACAGCTTCCTTCTGGAGATAAAGCCAGATCCTGGCCTCAAGAGTTTACCAAAGAGGGCAATAGTCACCAGAGGGTCCAAACCAGCTTCTATGCTCATAGCTACATATAATAAAAGCATAAATGGAGAATGATCCCCTTTCCCATTAATTAAAATGGCTCTACTAACAAGCGGTTGTTAAGGGTATCAATAAACTGCCTACCCTCTGTCAGCTTAGGTTGAAGTACTTTAAAAGTTACCTTTTAGGATCCAGGTACTATCTTCACTACTACTTTTCTGGGCAAGATGAGTGACTCCTTACCTTAAGATCTGATGGTTTGTACCTCAATAGTTTCCACCTCCTTGTGATAATCTTTTAATAGTATCTAGGATCATTAGTAACACACTACTTTACCTCCTCTCACCTCTCCCCTTTACTCATCCCTCTGGACAGAGCATTCAGAGTCAGTAAATGCCATGTCTTATTGAATTTTTAAATTTTTCTACTATCTCTTAGCACTGCAGTTCTGTGAATCTCCTAACTCCAAGCCAGAACTTCAGCCTACCCAATTAGACACTGGAAATTAAAAACTCATGTTCCTATTCCCAGATAGTTACCGCCACACGTACTGGAAATAGGCTAGTTGGGTTAGTGTTCATGCTATACTCTCAGCAGACTTTCCTACTGAACCTGGTATCCAACAACAGGGACCAGTAAGCAGCCTGAAGTTTGTTGCCAGGGAACAAGGCTAAATCAGGATTTTCTGCCATCAGTTCTTTTGGTAGACATAGCAGAATCAAAGAGAAAGGGGTTTTCCCCAAATAATTGTGATTAAAATAATAATGTTAATTTGTCTCCAGCAAAACAGAAGAGTCCAGGAACAAGCTAGACTCACCTCTATCTCTTGTTCCTCTTCAGTAAATGGCCCACCTGAAGGTTAGCTTTAAGTCTGCCCTTATTCACGTGAAAAGCAAATAAATAACCTCATCGCCTTTTTCCAAATCATAATCACACTTTAAAAGAAGCTTTTACTGTGTAACTTTGAAAATGTTACTTAATTTTTCTGGAACCTGAGTTTTATCTGTAAAAGGGGAATATTAATAAAGGCACAGTCTATCTTGTGAGTTTTTGTGAAACTTGAAAAGAATACAGGCAAACTGTTACAGCCAAATGGAACCTAACAAGATGCAATGACTAAATGTAATGTGGTATCCTAGATGGAATCTTTGAACAGAAAAAGGCCATTAAGTAAAAACCTAGTGAAATCTGAATAAAGTATGGACTTTAATTAATGATGAATCAATATTTATTCATTAATTGTGACAAATGTGTCATATTAATATAAGATGTTAATAATAGGGGAAACTGGGCATTGGATAGATGAGAACTTCTTTATAACTTTTCTATAAATATGTTTATAGAAATAATCTATTATAGATTATATATATTAGAGTCTGTTATAATAATTTATATAAATATAATTTATAGATAATTTATACAAATATAATTTATAGATTATAATTTATGTGCTTTATAGATTCTAAAATTGAAAGGCTATAATGAAAAACCACCTTATAAATTATGAAGTTCTAGTCAATTGTAAAATATCACATAATTTAGTAGATTTAGTATTTTATGCAGATTGTTGGTAAGGTAGGTAGCTATCTTAAGTAGCTCAGATAACAGAGATCACTTGAAGAGTTAAGTCCTGGTGTGGAAGAGTCTAGCCCCCAGAAATATCCCAGCTGTTTCCTGCCAGCTGGTGCCTCATGTCTGACTTGCAATAGAGTTGATTTTCTTCATGTAATTATTTTTGCCTCTCAACCTGTCTATTTCACTAAAAGAACAGTAACTTTTTAAAAAGAGGCTCTAAGCAGATAGGTGCTTTAATTTAAAACTTCAAAAAGCGAAACATAAGGCATGAGTATGATAATTTATTAGGTCCATTTCCTAACTGGCTGAAACAGATCTGATCTCTACTACTCCCAACTTCAAATGTAGAAACATGCAGACATCCAGAGATAGAATTCAGCAAGTGTACCCATCCCCTGCCAACTCCTGCTCTGCCCTGGGAAAAAAAAGAAAAAGAAGAAAGCAAAAGTCCCAGAAGTGCAGGAAATTGTTTCTCAGACGAAAGACAACACTTCCTTTCCCAGAACAATCCATCTCCCACACTGACATCCTGCTCCTGCTATATTTACCCAACCCAAATCTGCCGATGATATACTTCCAGCTGCACTCCTGCCACATGGTCCTGTCACTCAACTGGAGCACTCAGAGGGGAATCTGTCCAGAGGGCAGAGCCTAGAAATCACTACGCACTAATCCATGCTTCCTCTATTGCTAGCCTTCAGAGTAAAGTGAGACAAAATATGGACAGTATTACTCCCTGTTTATTTTGGAAGTGACTGGGGAGACAAGAGGTACTTCATTTTATATAGTTGCTAATTTTGACTGCTCTCATGGTAGCCAGCAGAGGAACCTGAACAATGAAGAGATTGAAATGGGAGGTTAAAAATAACTCTGTTAATGCTAGCAAGCCAAAAAACATCACTTAATAGCCTCTTCCTACCCAACCCACTAGGATCAGGCTATCAAGTCACATTACACGGTAAAACCTTCAGTTCCAGATAGACAGATCCAAGGAGTCAAGATGGGACAATTTCATTCACCCCATCTCATCCTATCTCATAGTATATTCTACTGAAAGGGGAAAACCCACACACTGGACTGGGCAAAGGTAAATGTTAGAGCTGACTCCCATTTTCCTATTTTAGTAGTTCTGTATTCTCGGTCCTTCTCTCTTACTCTTGCCTCCCCATCCCCGTCCCCAAGTTCTTTACTTCTGCCCCTTTCCTCTTTCTGACTCTCTAGTTGTTTTCTTTTGTCTCTACTTATTTCTCTCTCTCTCTCTTTTTTTTTTAAGACAACGACTCCTCTGTCACCCAGGCTAGAGTGCAGTGGTGCCATTATTACTGACTGCAGCCTTGATTTCTGGGGTTCAAGAGATCCTCCTGCCTCAGCCTCTCAAGTAGCCGGGACTACTGGTGTGTGCCACCATGCCTGGCTAATTAAAAAAAAAAAAATTTAGTAGAGATGAGGTCTCACTAGTTACCCAGGCTGGTTTCAAACTCCTGAGCTCAAGCAATCCTCTTGCCTCGCCCTCCCAAAGTGCTGGTCATTACAGGCGTAAGCCACTTTTTTTGAGGGCAAGGTTCCCTCGAAGAAACATACCTGATAGCTGATAAGGCATTCATTAGTAATGGTCATAATTATCATATCATTAGCCTATTCTCCATAGTAATAACAATAAAAAACCTGAGTCTCAAGAAGCAATACTTCTTTTTCTCTCTGCTTTTGGAGGCTCAGTCATGCATCCTAATCATGCTTCAAAGGAATGAAAGGAACGGCACAAGGAAAAAATGCAGAAAAATAAGAGGGAAGGAAAGAAAAAAATGATAGAAAAGGAGAATAGGAAAACGTTTCTCCTAACTTTTTCTCTCTTAAAGCTCCTGGACAATGGGCATTTCCAAACTTTATGGATTTTGTTAAAGCTTAAGTGGAAGTTCTTAATAAGATGAATCAAGCTATTAAAATAGATTTGAGAACAAAAGCTGAAATATAATGATGAATTCATAGCAGATCCCACTTATTAAAAGAGGGAGTAAATTTTAAAAAAAAGAATCCACTTCACATGGCTGTTGTCAGTCTGGCTTAGAGAAAAAGCACTTAGGCTGTTGGTTGAGTGGAGAACAAATTCCACTGGGTGATGTGGCCATTCTAGGAAATTACCAAGTTCCAAGTCAAGCCTCATTGAGCCAAACCTTTTTCCAATTTTCAACTCTTTTTAGTTACTAGATTTAGAGGTAAAAAAATATAGATCTTTAGGGTATGCAATTGTGTTTCTTATAGGAAGAGAAACAAACAGAAGCAAGCTAGAAAGACAGTTTGTGTCCACCTAAGAACAAGTATTTTAAGCAACCACTCAAATTTCACCATAACTACAACCAGAAATTGGTTCAGGCAAGAATTATCAATGTATGTTAGGTATTAGAGGGAAAGTTTAAAGAGGAGTATGATCTTCAAGTGTTTCCCTACAGATTGCTTATTAGTTGCAAGGGGAAATAACATCTATACAGTAAATAAATCAGATTAACATTTGACCAGATGATCAAAATTAGTATCACCAATGAACAGCACCTGCAGTTGTGATACCCTGAGAAGGACATTGTATCAGTAGTGGCATATATTACAGATTCATGATAGACACACACCACCTGAATCTAATCATGAGAAAATATCAGACAAACCCAAAATGAGAAATATTCTTGAAAGAAATAAATAAATTAGGGTGACTATAGTTAACAATAATTTTTTGTATATTTCCAAATAGCTATAAGAGAAGATCTGAAATGTTCCCAACACAAAGAAATGACAAATGTTTGAGGTGATGGATATCCTAAATACTCTGATGTGATCATTACACATTGTACTCATGTATCAAAATATCACATGTAACCAATAAGTATAATTATGGATCAATTTTTTAAAAAGAAAGAACACAGACATGAACTGGTCTGTAGTTATAAAAAATGTCAATGTCAGCTGGCTGTGGTGGCTCATGCCTGTAATTCCATCACTTTGGAAGACCAAGGCAGGAGGACCAGTTGAGGCTAGGAGTTCTAGGCTGCAGTAAGCTACGATCCCACCACCAGACTCTGTGAACAGTTATGGAGTTACAGATAACTCCATAACTCTAAAAAAAAAAAAAGTGTTTTTGTTTAATTTTTGTTTGTTTGTTTTCTTAATCACCCAGGCTGGAGCGCAGTGGCATGATCATAGCTCACTGCAGCCTCGAACTCCTGGGCTCGAGCAATCCTCCCACCTCAGCCTCCTGAGTAGCTGGGACTACAGGCACACACCACCATGCCCAGCTAATTTTTTTTATTTTTTGAAGCAATGAGTTCTCACTATGTTGCCAAAGCTGGTCTCAAACTCCTGGCCTCAAGCGACCCTCCTGCCTTGGCCTCCCAAAATGCTAGAATTACAGGCATAAACCACTGGCTGAAAAAATTTTAAAAAAAAGTTTTTAATGCTAATGTCATGAAGCATAAAGAGAAGCTAAAGAACTATCCCAGATTAAAGGAGACTAAAGAAACGTGACAACTAAACGTAATTTGTGATCCTTGGCTGAAGCGGAAAAAAAAAAACAAACAACAAAAGTTTATTGACAAAATTGGAATATGAATAGTAAATTATTGTATCAATGCTAAATTTCTTGAATTTGATAACTATACTTAAATTAGTAAGAGAATATCCTTGTCCTTAGGAAATATGCACTGAAGTATTAAGGGATAAAAGATCATGATAGGCTGGGCGCGGTGGCTCATGCCTGTAATCCCAGAACTTTGGGAGGCCGAGGTGGGCGGATCACCTGTGGTCATGAGTTCGAGACCAGCCTGGCCATCATGGTGAAACCCTGTCTCTACTGAAAAGACAAAAATTAGCTGGGCGTGGTGACGGGCGCCTGTAATCCTAGCTACTCAGGAGGCTGAGGCAGGGAGAATCGGTTGAATCCGGAAGGTGAGCCGAGATTACGCTATTGCACTCCAGCCTGGGTGACAGAGCGAGACTGTCTGGGAAAAAAAAAAAAAAAAAAAAAGTCACAATGTATATAACCTACTCTCAAATGATTTAGAAAAAATTATTTATTTATGTACTTTTCTTTTTTTGAGACAGGGTCTAACTCTGTTACCCATGGTGGAATGCAGTGGCATGATCACAGCTCACTTCAGCCTTCACCTCCCAGATTTAAGTGATCCTCTTACCTCAGCCTCCCAAGTAGCTGGAACAGCAGGCACACACCACTACACCTGGCTTTTTAATTTTTTGTAGAGAAGGAGTCTACCTATGTTGCCCAGGATAATCTCAAATTCCTGAGCTCAAGTGATCCTCTCATCTTGGCCTTCCAAAGTGCTGGAATTATATATGTGAACCACTGTGCCCAGCCAAAAAATAATTTTATGTCTATACATACATACATACGTGTGTGTGTGTTTGTGTGTGTGTATGTGTGTAAGTAGCAAAAGGACATATGGGAGACTTATTATTCTTGCACCTTTAAATTTGAAATTATTTCAAAATAAAAATTCAAGAAAATTCACCATCTGTTCATTTGATTAAATGTCCTGATACCAATTAGGTAAAAGGGAAATAGGGATGAATTCACATTCTAAATAGCAATAAAACAAACTCTGGTAGCCAACTTTTTCCTTCCCTTTGGAGCTTTTGTTAGACTATTACCAACCCAAATATGTCCCATTCTCTACCTTCCTTTACTACATGCACACAACCCATTTTGTTGACTGTTGAGCCTACAGCCTACCCAGGATTACTTAGGACCCTGGCACCATCTCCCATTCTCTAAATAAAAAGCAGTTCTACTAAAGGCAAGCACTACTCATTTTCTTCTTTATAGAACCTTGGCAACAGAAACATTCTTTTTTTTTTTTTTTTTTTTTTTTGAGGCAGAGTCTAGCTCTGTCACCCAGGCTGGAGTGCAGTGGTGCAATCTCAGCTCACTGCAACCTCCATCTCCCAGGTTCAAGCGATTCTCCTGCCTCAGCCGCCTGAGTAGCTGTGACTACAGGCGCCCACCACCATGCCCAACTAATTTTTTTTTTTAGTAGAGACGGGGTTTCACCGTGTTAGCCAGGATGGTCTCAATCTCCTGACCTCGTGATCTGCCCACCTTGGCCTCCCAAAGTGCTGGGATTACAGGCATGAGCCACCGTGCCAGGCCTTTTTTTGGAGACAGAGTCTCCCTCTGTTGCCCAGGCTGGAGTGCAGTGGTGCGATCTCAGCTCACAGCAATCTCCGCCTCCCGGGTTCAAGCGATTCTCCTGCCTCAGCCTCCCCAGTAGCTGGGATTACAGGCGCTCACACCCATGCCCGGCTAATTTTCGTATTTTTAATAGAGACGAGGTTTCACCATGTTGGCCAGGCTGGTCTAGAACTCCTGACAGTTGATCCACCTGCCTCGGCCTCCCAAAGTGCTGGGATTACAGGCGTGAGCCATCACGCCCAGCCCAGAAACATTATTTAAAACCCCTGAAATGAAACTGATTAAGATGCAGTCTTGGCTCACTTGGGAGGATTAATGAGACCTACTTGGAGTCTGAGAACCAAAGTTCATTTTCCTTTGACTATTTTCCCTACAATGCTTCTGTCCAGGTGGACTGAACCAAGAACTTCTTTTCCCAGGCCAAAGGGAACCAGGATCCTATCAGAGTCAACAGATTCTGGTCACAAAAACTATTTAGCTATAGTAGGTATTAAATAATGTAACTTGGATATAGATTCATCCCAGAAAAAAAGAGGCAAAGGAGAAAGAACTGCACTTTAAATTCAGAACACGATAAGCCACTCGAGCAAATGATAGGTCACAGGTCTTTTTGTGGACTACATTTGTACTCCAACATTCACTCCAACTTTCTCTTTTAGAAAGTTCTTAACCACTGTTTAACTGCTTCACTGCCTCACCACCTCTTTCTACTCTTGAAAATCCTAGGAATACTATTCCTACACAAGGGGATGGTCTCTCTGAGGTCCCAACGCTCCCAAAGCCTACTTCTAGGTGCTTTCTCTGGGATTCAAAAGACAAATATATGATGAAATGTTCTACTGATTATGAAGCTAAATCCTGTTCAAAGTTACAAGGGTTTTGGTACTACTTTCCTCACATGAGACCCTTGGGCTAAAGGTAGTAGGCTGCTACTAAAAAACACTTTTGTTATTTGTGAACTGGGACTATAAGACCCTGGCTGGAAAAAACAGCTTTCTTCATTCTTTTAGCACCATAAGGTAAACGGCTACTAAAATCTGTTTTTGGCTGGGCGCAGTGGCTCATGCTTGTAATCCCAGCACTTTGGGAGGCTGAGGCCGGTGGATCACTTGAGGCCAGGAGATAGCACCACTGCACTCCAGCCTGGGCAACAGAGCAAGATTCTGTCTCTGGTCAAAAAAAAAAAAAAAAAAAAAAAGTCCTGGCGCGGTGGATCACACCTGTAGTCCCAGCACTTTGGGAGGCCAAGGCAGGCAGATCACCTAAGGTCGGGAGTTCAAGACCAGCCTGGCCAACATGGTGAGACCCTGTCTCTACTAAAAATACAAAACTTAGCTGGGCGTGGTGGTGGGTGCCTGTAATCCCAGCTACTTGGGAGGCTGAGGCAGGATAATTACTTGAGCCTGGGAGGCAGAGGTTGCAGTGAGCAAAGATTGAGCCACTGTACTCCAGCCTGGGCGACAGAGTGAGACTCCCTCTCAAAAAAAAAAAAAAAAAATCTTTGTTTTGCACCTCTAGACTTCAATATCCTAAAAATTGTGTCAGAAGCCCAAGCCAAAGAGGACTCAAATGCAAAGTTGAATTTTATTAGAAAAAACAATCAGCCATTGATAACTTATCCTATGGTTCAACTGTGGTCAGTTCAGTTCTGTGATGCACAGACTGATTAATCAAAGGCCAATATAAAAAGATTAATCATATCATAGAACATATTATAGGTGAAAAAAAATTTTTTAATAGACTAATCAACTATAAGACATTCAAGGCCCTAAAAGCAGCTAATGAAGCTGCCATGCACAGAATTTCCAGGGTCACTGCCAGGCAGGCAGGGCTAGGGCAGAGGGTGGGGGTGGGACGGACAACATGGACAACACCAATGCTATTCTTTTGACCATCCTAGAACCTCTTTCAGCAAACCAAAGCATACACAATTTCCTGAGGTCACATGTGGAAACTGGCAGACTTCAAACTAGTGCCCAGTTGTCTGCTCAAATTCCAGAGCTTCTCAAATCACCGGCCCACTAGACCATAAACTATGAGAACAGGAACTGTGTCAGTCTCCTTGAAAACTAGGTCCCTAGAACCTAGTTCCGTTTCTGGCACATAGTAAGTAATCAAGAAATATTTGTTGAACTTCCACTAACAGAAAAGTTCCTGGAGAAGATGCTCTTTTGGAGTCTTTCGAGGACAAATAATTCCCTCAGTCCACCAAAATGATTCAAAAGGGTGGCCACGTCTAACATGATATGTCTAAACAATCTGTATAGCATCACATAAAAGGGATAATGTGCAAAGTGACTAATCAGTCATAATTACTTTCACAATTCTTATTTCCTTGGGGGAAGAGTACTTACTCTAATATTTTCCAGGATTATAACGACTCAAATAGGCTCAAATTAATCTCTGCCTGGCAAAAGCTGATTCATCCAGAAACAACCATCTAAATAGAACTGTCTTACTGAAACCAAAGTTGATAGGGATGAAGAATCCACTCATTCCCAAAAGTCAAGGGGGCTAAGGTGCCTCACAGAGTCCTTCACAGAATGTCAAGAAAATGGTGAGAAGGGCACCCTGACTCAATATCCTCCTTGACTTCTTGCCCATGAAATAACATTGCAGACAGACAAATTCAAACCAGTGCTAGAACAGGAGTAAATCACAAACTTTCTACCAGCTTTCAAACTTTTTTGACCATGATGGATAGAAAAAGATACAGCTTACACTACAACCCAGAAAATACAGGTTTCTAACTGAAACAAGTTGCGAAAAACAATACTTAGCCTTCTTAAGTATGATACACTGATAATTTCTTTTTTTAATTTATTTTTTATTTTATTCATTTATTTTTTTGAGACGGAGTCTTGCTCTGTCGCCCAGGCTGCAGTGCAGTGGCGCGACTTTGGCTCACTGCAACCTCTGCCTCCTGGGTTCAAGCAATTCTCCTGCCTCAGCCTCCTGAGTAGCTGGTGCATGCCACCATGCCTGGCTAAGTTTTGTATTTTTAGTAGATACAAGGTTTCACCATGCTGGCCAAGCTGGTCGCAAACTCCTGACCTCGTGATGAGCCCACCTCAGCCTCCCAAAGTGCTGGGATTACAGGCGTGAGCCACCACACCCGGCCAGATACACTGATAATTTCTATTCTATTCTTTTTTCCCTTTAGTGCTGGTAGATTGTACCAGAAAGCAAGGAAGTGTTCAAAGATGTCATGTCTAAAGACAAAGGAACCAGTCTGAAGGGGATGCACACTGGCCAAACTTGAAATAATATGAGCACCAAAAATAACAATGGAAAAAAACATATCTGTAATTAATTGTAAAACACTAAAAAATATTCACAAGCCCCTAGGAGGAGGCAGACCCACATTTGCCACCACTAGTGATCATTATCAACACTCACTTCTGAATCTGAAAACTGACAATTAAAGGGAATGAATTAACCATTTACCCTGCCTTTTTAGAAGAAATTGGTTTATCCTCCAGTTGATGAGGGAAAGTAGTTCTTTACAGAAAATGCTAGCCAATAAATGTAGAAAAAATGACAGAATTAGAAAAATCGGCCGGGCGCGGTGGCTCACGCTTGTAATCCCAGCACTTTGGGAGGCCGAGGCGGGCGGATCACGAGGTCAGGAGATCGAGACCACGGTGAAACCCCGTCTCTACTAAAAATACAAAAAAAAATTAGCCGGGCGTGGTGGCGGGCGCCTGTAGTCCCAGCTACTCGGAGAGGCTGAGGCAGGAGAATGGTGTGAACCCGGGAGGCGGAGCTTGCAGTGAGCCGAGATTGCGCCACTGCACTCCAGCCTGGGCGACAGAGCGAGACTCCGTCTCAAAAAAAAAAAAAGAAAAATCATTCTGTGACCAGTGAAATAAAAGATTCAGTCAAATATTAATCAGTGGATGACCATTAGGTAAAAGGATATTAGAGGACAGGATATTTACAAGGTGCGAAAATATTACTTCATAGATTACTTAAAATTACAAAAAGAAAAATCAACATGTTTCAAAATTAGGAGATATGGCAGTCACCATCAGAAGCAAGTAACAAAACTGTTAAAATCAACAATTGCGGCTGGGTGCAGTGGCTCATGCCTGCAATCTCAGCATTTTGGGAAGCCAAGGCGGGTGGATCACCTGAGGTCAGGAGTTCAAAACCAGCCTGGCCAACATGGCGAAACTCTGTCTCTACTAACAATACAAAAATTAGCCATGTGCGATGGTGGGCGCCTGTAATCCCAGCTACTGGGGAGGCTGAGGCAGGAGAATCAGTTGAACCCGGGAGTGAGGTTGCAGTGAGCTGAGATCAAACCATTGCAGCCCAGCTTGGGTGACAGAGCAAGACTCTGTCTAAAAAAAAAAAAAAAAAAAAATCAACAATTGCAGGACAACCTGACAGGATGTGCTTCCTGTGGTGATATAATATGAAATAAGGCCGGGTGCAATGGCTCACACCTGTAATCCCTGCACTTTGGGAGGCTGAGGTGGGTGGATCACTTGAGCCCAGGAGTTCAAGACAGGCCTGGGCAACATGGCAAGACCCCGTCTCTACAAAGAATACAAAAAATTGGCTGGGCACGATGGCATGCACCTGTAGTCCCAGCTACTTGGGAGGCTGAGGTGGGAGGATCACTTGAGCCCAGGAGGTGGAGACTGTGGTGAGCCAAGATCACACCACTGTACTCCAGCCTGGGTAACAGAGCAGGACTCTGTCTCAAAAAATAATGGTAATGATGATAATAATAATAATAATAATAATATGAATTACATAGTATCATCTATAAAATACTCTTGCCAAAAATATTTAACCTGAATCTAATCAAGCTTTTAATCTTTTTAGTACATAATATACGGGAAAGAGGAACAAGTTAAATGATACCACAAGGACACAGACAAACCCAGAATGTATAAACACAAATGGGCTGGTGTCCTCAAAAAGCCAATGCAAGAGAAAAAAAAAAAAAGGTGGAGAAAATTGTCTTTTAAAAGCCTAGGGCCAGGTGCGGTGGCTCACACCTGTAACCTCAACACTTTGGGAGGTTAAGGTGGGAGGACTGCTTGAGGCCAAGAGCTTGAGAACAGCCTGGGAAACACAGCAAGATCCTATCTCTACAAAAAGTTTTAAAAATTAGCTAGGCATGGGCCAGGTGCGGTGGCTCACGCCTGTAATCCCAGCACTTGTGGAGGCTGAGGCGGGCAGATCACGAGGTCAGGAGATTGAGACCATCCTGGCTAACACAGTGAAACCCCATCTCTACTAAAAATACAAAAAATTAGCCAGGCGCAGTGGCGGGCACCTGTAGTCCCAGCTACTCAGGAGGCTGAGGAAAGAGAATGGCATGAACCCGGGAGGCGGAGCTTGCAGTGAGCCGAGATAGCGCCACTGCAGTCCAGCCTGGGTGAAAGAGCGAGACTCCGTCTCAAAAAAATAATAATAAAAATAAAATAAAATTAAAAATTAGCTAGGCATGGTGGCAAGCGCCTGTAGTCCCAGCTACTCAGGAGGCTGAGGCAGGAGGATCGCTTGAGCTGCTGGGAGCTATGACTGTGCCACTGCACTCCACCCTGGGTGACACAGTGAGACCCCCATCTCTAAAATAAATAAAATAAAATGTCTAAAAAGACATAACTACCTAATGAAATGAGAATTGTGCTTCAATTTTGGTTTGTAAAACCAACTACAGCTATAAAAGTTTGGGGACAAACGGAAAATGTTTAATATGAACTGGATATTAACTAGAATTGGCAAATTATTGTTGTTTCTTAGTTGTGATAATGGTATTATTATGTAGGAGAACATCCTTATTTAGGATGCATGCTGAAGTATTTAGGGGTGAAATGTCAATATGTTTGCAATTTATTTTCAAATGGATCATGAAAAAATGATAATACACATATATGGATAAAGCAAATATGCCTAAATGTTAGTAATTTTGACTCTAAATGTGGAATATGGGTAATTATTATGGTATTCTTTCAATTTGTGCTAAGTTTAAAATTTTTCATCATAAAAAGCTGGAGAGAACTCCAGGCACGGTGGCTCACACTTGTAATCCCAGCACTTTGGGAGGCCAAGGTGGGCAGATCATGAGGTCAGGAGTTCGAGACCAGCCTGGCCAACATGGTGAAACCCTGTCTCTACCAAAAATACAAAAATTAGCTGGGCATGGTGGCCCGTGCCTGTAATCCCAGCTACTCAGGAGGCTGAGGCAGGAGAATCGCTTGAACCCGGGAGGTGGAGGTTGCAGTGAGCCAAGATTACGCCACTACACTCCAGCCTGGATGACAGCGCTAGACTCCGTCTCAAAAAAAAAAAAAAGTCCAGGCGCAGTGGTTCACGCCTGTAATCCCAGCACTTTGGGAGGCCAAGACGGGTGGATCATGAGGTCAGGAGATCGAGACCATCCTGGCTAACATGGTGAAACCCCATCTCTACTAAAAATACAAAAAATTAGCCAGGTGTGGTGGCGGCCGCATGTAGTCCCAGCTGCTCGGGAGGCGAGGCAGGATAATGGCGTGAACCCGGTAGGCAGAGCTGGTAGTGAGCTGAGATCACGCCACTGCACTCTAGCCACGGTGACAGAGCGAGACTCCGTCTCAAAAAAAAAAAAAAAATTGGAGAGAATGCCATGCAACCCATTACAGTGATATAATTCACTAATGCAAAGCAACAACCTACAGTCTGAAAAACACCACTCTAGCCCAGGGCAGTTGTAATACCATATCAGCTCTCACTTCATTTAATCAATTTGGTACCAGTTTTCTTAAATGCAAAAACTCATTTGGAATGAGGCTTTCTTATTCTACATCCTCTTGTCAAGGGTCTCTCAAGTTTTAGATTTTTTTTCTTAAAATAACTCACTTTACTTGAAAACAAAAAATAATCAGTGGAAAAGTCCCTGTCAGTGTCAGGGAAATCTCATTTGTCCCTCTACTTTTAGAGGATTTTTTTTCAATTCAGGGCCAATCCCAGATAACACTGAAGTGCTTTTGATCCTTTTCTTCCCCAATGAATGTCCTCAACTACCCTTACCCTCTAGTTCCCAAGTTGCTTTCCAGGACACCTGGAAGCAAGCTGCATGGCTGACTGCAGAAAAACCCTAGCCCCCACACTACATCTGGCCCTGCCTTTCCACCAAATCATATGCCAATTTATTGCCCTCTGATGTACAGTCCATTAGGCCACTTCCTGGATGCCCCCACTTCACACTGGGCCAGAAATGCAAGACAATAATGTGAGTTCCACAAACGGGCAAGTAATTGCTCAATAAGCGTGGAACAAGGAAAGGTCAGTTGTGATCTGTGCACATGTGGCAGCCCTTCACAACTCGACCTACAGTGGTAACAGTGGTAACAGAATGCTGATGTTACAGAAGAGACATGCCATGAGACCCAGCCAACAGACAGCCAGAAGTGCTTGTCCATCTAAGTTCTTTAGGATCTTCAAAGAATAAAGGAAAGGAATAAAGGCCCCTAAATTGGTGAGGTGCAAATTATCTCCTGGTTTCCTGGAGTAAAACTAAGAGCCTAAAGTAGTCATTGCTCTCCATCTATTACCCTTTCTTAATGAAGTGATCTGAGCTGAAATGATCTTATCTCCATTTTGCTCTATAGCCAACTCCATCTTCTAACAGATGCCAGGAGAGAAAAGACAAATGTACTCACCCTTTCCATAAACATAACCACTATCACTTCAGAAACTGGGGTATCAACTAAGTATCTATGAACATAGAGAGATAGTCAGAGGGGGGCAAGGCTGAGACAAACTCTTCACTATCTCTCCTAATCAAAACAACACATTGAATTTCAAGCATTTGGCTTCTTCTGAAACCCTTTTGGCACTTGTCCTGAGTTTGAATGGGTGGAAAGGCAGGAAGGGACTCTGCCTGCCTCCTTGTTTGAAAAAAAAAAAAAAAAAACAGCAGCTGGCTTTCTTTTTACTCATCTGACTGCTGTCATGGTAAGTTGGGCATATACTCAGAAGTTTCAGGCCTCAAGAGGTAGCTGTGCTAAAGTGGACAAACGCAATAAAAACACCAGCAACTTTGATACCCACCACAAACCACACTGTTACACTGCCCCCTAACCTTTGCTACAAAGAAATTAGGTTTCTCTGTTTTTGAGAGCTAAACTATTAAGAATGCTCTTTCCTCTTTTTTCACAACTCCTTTTCTGATACATGCAGTAGAAAATGTGCCCTCCCAACAGCCAGCAAACTAGTTCTGATGGCTAAGTGTGCCTGGGTATGAGGAAGAGAAAAAGAGAGAGCTGAACCCATGAGAAGCTAGACTATGCAGAGCTGTTTCTTCTCAAGAGTCTTCATTTTCTAACCTTGAGTACAAACAAATGTTTGGAAGAACTTCTTGGTTTAAAAGTGTCAAATGAAAAGCATTCATAAATCATCTGGGGAAGGCCCCAGTAAAAAGAAATGGCAAAGTCAAGTCATCAAAATATAGGCCTCTTGGAACCACCCTATTAATATGAATAGTCCCGGGGGAAAAAAAGAATCACAGTACCTTTATTTACTCTAACTGTGCTGAAATGTCTACAAGTCTGTGGCCACTCAAGTTACAGAGATTCTAAGGTGCCAAAGTCAGTCTGACTCAAATTCAAGTCACATTCTAATGTATTACTCAATTATAGTTTTATATTATAAACCAAGAAAGTAAAACAGGGCACAGGAAATGGATACTTTTAAGTGTGCCCATTGCCTTTCCTAACACTCAGCCCTTCACACAATTTGTCTGCCAAATTTTATCACATTTGGTTCTTTTAGTTTCTACTTAAGCCTTGAACAATTCACTAGCTCAATTCCAAGTGGAACAAAAGCTGATGACCCATTCAACCTTCTTCTCATGCTGATTAATAATGATATATTACTTACTCCCTAAACTATAGACTCTTGTAGGAAAAAATAAAAGTAGGCACTTAATCAATAGGATTCCAGCAATTTTTTTTCATATAACATACTCGCTTTTGTTATTGTTGTTGTTGAGATGGAGTCTTGATCTGCCACCCAGGCTGGGGTGCAGTGGCACAATCTCAACTCACTGCAATCTCCACCTCCTGGGTTCAAGCAATTCTCCTGCTTCAGCCTCCTGAGTAGCTGGGACTACAGGCATGCGCCACTGCGCTTGGCTAATTTTTGTATTTTTAGTAGAGACAGGGTTTCACCATGTTGGCCAGAGCTGGTCTCGAACTCCTGACCTCAAGTCATCCACCCGCCTCAGCCTCCCAAAGTGCTGGGATTACAGGTGTGAGCCACCATGCCTGGCCCGTATAATATACTCTTATTCAATCTTTTTCCTGACAATGACTACTAAAATCTCTTTTCTCTACACCTCCCCATTTTCCAAATGAAACAGATTAAACTTGAGGTATCAGGCATTCTCAGTTTCTTTTCTACCTAAGCGGCTACTGCTAAGAGGTCCAGGCCAGACAGGTGTTAAGTCATAGTTCCTCCCAGGTTGGCTTCCAGACTCTGTTTAAATGTTCTCTGCAAACCTCTGGAGGTTAGATGGACTCAAACGTCCTCGCTCAGACTCTGAATTCACAAAGCCTGAGACAGACAGTACCCTACAGGTGTGTTTGTCCAGGATAAACTATATTTAAATAAACTCCTGACACATCCACTTTCTCCTGGCACGTGCTTCTCCCTCTTAAACTCAAGCACACCATAACTTGCTGTCCCAGTAAGCTCTGTAAAGAAATATCCTATCCCCCAGAATTATGCTATGCAACCCACCAATGTCTTTGGGAATAGCTAAACTCTGGTCATAACATCTTTACATGCAAAAGCCAAATAAGCAAATATGAGCTATTGTTTTTACTTATTTCTTTGGCTTGTTCCTTAAGGAAAGAGCGGGAATAAGAAAAGCTGGCAGCAGATTGCTCTCACTCATGGTCATCCATTCCATGCCTGATAGGGACCATACAGCATAAAGTAGAGGCTACAAAACGTTAGCTTTGGAATGATCAGCTAGAGTCATTAGTCCTGTCAAATCAGTGGCTATGAGGGCAGGAAGTCTGACTGATTGTTTACCATTATAGACCCACTTCCTAAGTACCTAAGAAAAATGCCTGGCACATACCAGATAGTCAATAAATATTGGTTAGAAGCAACTCAATAAGCTAGGCCCTGAAGGAATCCAAATCTTGGAGAATCCCCAAAAGAAAAGGTCTAAGAAGCTAGAACAATGTTATAGTTAATACAGGTACCTATACTGGGCCTCAAGACCACCTTAGTCTTACACTGAGAACCCCCAGTCCTGACAACCAAAACTGGACATTAGGTCCTCAGAGCTAAAAAGACCTGGGACTAAATCTCCAAAGGCAAACTCCTCACCACCACACCCTCACACGCACATAGACACACACACACCCTAAGAAGTCTTCCTCAAGCCCTGGCCCTGAAGGCTTTAAAGAAGTTATTAAAAGATGATCCCATAAGAGAAGATTTTGGTTGTGATACTTTCTTTCATTCATTTATTCATTCATTCATTCATTGAAATAGGGTCTCACTCTTGTCACTCAGGCTGGAGTACAGTGGCACAATCATGGCTCACCATAACCTCAAACTCCTGGGCTCAAGTGATCCTCCCGCCTCAGCTTAAGTAGCTGGAACTACAGTTGTATGCCACCATACCCGACTAATTTTTTCTATTTTTATTTTTGTAGAGATGGGGGGGAATCTTGGTATGTTGCCCATGCTCGTCTCGAACTCCCAGCCTCAAGCAATCCTGCTGTCTTGGCCGCCCAAAGTGCTAGATTACAGATGTGGGTCACTGCACCTAGCCTGGTTGTGATACTTTTAGACTGTTCCTCTCCTGCTTTAAACCAAAAATTTTCTGGAAAGGAATCTCTTTGTAATGATCTAAGTTTAAAGACCAGGGACAAAGACAGACTATATCTGGAGGCAAATGACCACAACCAAACACCACAACTCACAACTGACTATAGCTCTTTCCATAAAGCTATACTGGATGAAGGGAACTAAGGCTTGCAAGGTTATCTAGTCTGGGAACAAAGAGATCAAAGACCACAGACCATATTGGCTAGAAGCATTCCTATAAACTGTCTACTCTTGTCAGATCTAAAACCAAGAGCAATATCAAGTATCCTGATATTTCACTTTCCCTTCCATGCCCTATCCCATGCCACAGATCCTACCATAAGGTCTAGCTGCGAGACTGAAGATAACTCCCATATGCAAGAGCCCCAAAAGATTCCTAGAAGAATAAAACGAAATGTGTCTTTGGAATCTAAACCCATGGCAGGGCTTGGGCAGATGTAAGAGAGAGGCAGTGGCCCTTCTGCCCCTAAGGCCAGGACACCCCAGCCCTGCAGGCAGCACAGAGTTAACTACCCACCCACTCTGAGAAGCACAAAGGTACATCACTGCAACATGCCTAACATTTACATTGCCTCTCTCTGCTCATTAAACAGGTTTTGGTTAAATAATGAACAAACTGTATTACAGACTCCGATGAGAATTCCAAAATTATAAATCAACTGGGAAAGCCCAAAGGGGCAGACAGACAGGGAGGGGGGAGAAGGATAATATTGACTAATATAAAGGGCGCAGCTTGACAGTGGATATTCCTGCCACACCTGATCAAACACACTCCATGGGGGGAGGGGAAAGAGAGCAAGAGAGGGGAGATGGGACAAGACAGCCTGAAATTTGCATCCGGAAAAGATTAAAATGGATTCTTTGGGGATAGAGAAAATACATAATATATATTACTATAAATGCAAAACTGTACTAAAAGCTAACTCAAATGTCAAAGATTACAGTTTGAATAAATTTAAATATAAAAGCCATGTGCTTCCTTGAGTTAATGAGAGAGACATAAAAGGACAAACTGGGCCAGAAGCTGAACAGAGCCTTATGCTGCCTTTGCTGGGTAATGGGTCCAAAGCACAGCAGTGACTACAGAGACTTCCCTCCACAGCTCTGAGACCTGAGAAAAAACTGGCAAATCCATCACTTCTGCAGCCTACATGTGCCTCCTTTATAAACTGAGATATGATTCACATACTATAAAATTACCTTTTTCAAGTATACAATTCAGTGATTTCTTGTATATTCACAAAGTTGTACAACCATCACTACTATCTAATTCTAGAACATTTTCATTACCCCAAAAAGGAACCCTGTAGCCATTCGCAGTCACTCTCCATACCCTCTCCCAGCCCCTGGTAACCACACATCTGTTTTAACTCCTTCAGAATAATCTAAAAGGAGTCCTGAGAGGATTTTAAGACCAAATGAGGGACAGCAGTCAAGTCTCTCTCACTGGTGGTAAGCTAAAGCTTTATCCAAAGTAACAGTATGCAAACTTTGCTCTTGGACACTCTTTTTCTTCCAAGAGCAACCCTCTTTTCAAATTTGGTATTATTAGAATATCTCATTACTCTAAATGCTATAGACCTTGTAGTCATCATACAGTTTGGGCAAATACTGACTGTAAATGTGGTCCAATGACATACATCTGTGAGAAAAACTAGTATGGACTTAGCCAACCTTACTGGAGGAAAGGACTTATTTCCTTCACAATAATGAGATAATATTCCTGGAGGAGTAGTGTAGGTCGTACTTAGATACTTTAAAGATTCTTTCTACAAGAAAAGAAAAAAAATCATTTTGGTTTACTGACAATGTCCAATGAACCACCCATTTCCAACAGTGATAGTCTTACCAATCAAGCCAGCAGAAAGCCTAGAAAAATGCAAACAGAAATCCTTTGCAAAAAAGGACCATGTCCAAGTCAGTTTCATGAGAAACTGGGTAGAAGTCCTAGAATTCCTGCTATCCCTCCTCCAATCTAAGTGGTACACCTTAACTGGTCATCTAACACAAGTACATTCCCTTCAGTTTTCTCTCCAAGTTAAAAACCCTTTCCCAGCCTCTTACCATTAATAAGCTTCCAGGAAAGCAGTCCTCCTGACACTGCCAATCAGAAAAATCTGTTTGTTTCCGTAAAAGAAACAAGAAATTAGTCATGGGTTGCAGAGTCCAGGACCACAGGGACAGCTGACCCATAAACCTGCTCCTGGGAGCCAGCACTGTGTGTGGGGTCAGAAGCAATATGAAGACCATAGATGCGCTATTTTAGGTCTACTCTGTCATTTTCTCAGGCAGGTAATATGCTAAAAACCAAGAACAATGTAGCAACCTTGGCAGGCACCATTTCAAGATATGCCACAGCTGTTGGCCTTGGAAAACACTACTACCTTCCCTCTCACTCCAGGGGAAAGCTTAGCAACACCCAGAGATGTTCCTACCACCAATGAGAGAACTGGCTCCTGAACACACTCTGGGTTTTACTAGTTCCAAGAGCAGATAATCTGGCTGGATTTCTAACCCAAGGACATAAGAAAATCAGGTGTCAGACTCAACTTTGATAGCTCTTAAATAGTCTACAATTCCTAGACTGCATCATTTACCACAGGTATGGTGTCTGAGGTAAAATCTTGGGACATGTTAGCATGAAGAAAATAAGCATGGGATCTGGATTCAATAGCAGGCAGGAAATGTGGCTCTGTCAGGATAGCAACACCACCTCAGCTCCTCAAGGTTTGCAGAGTGCCCAAAAGGCCTACAAGGCCAGGGTGATCTCAGTCATTTTACGGTATTCCCAGTCACTTATAACAACAATCCTTCACAGTGTATAAGATGTTTACCAAGTGTTTCCAATTATATTAACTTGTTTGATCCTCTTAACATCTCTTAAGAAGATAGTACTCTGAATTCAAAACCAAACAAAAAGAACTGTAAATCTCCATTCATTATATTTCCTTTCTAATTGGGATATGTAAGCTTTATCTGTGAAATTAAAAGAAAAAATCGGTGCAAGTAGCCAACATTCTAAAGCAGTCAAGTACCAGTCGGTACAGGCCATAAAATAAGAACATGCCACCTAGTAGCAGCATTTGCCCTGCTAACTAGTCAACAATTGCCTCCTCTATACTTGATCCTTCTTGGCTAACATTTCCAAAGCTGTTTCAATTGAGTGAAATTTGCTCCTTTAAAGAAAATATGGTTGGGAGGCCAAGGTGGGCAGATCACTTGAGGTCAGAAGTTTGACACCAGCCTGGCCAACATGGTGAAACATCATCTCTACTAAAAATACAAAAAAATTAGCCAGGCATAGTGGCACATGCCTATAATCCCAGTTACTCAGGAGGCTGAGGCAGAAGACTTGCTTGAACCCAAGAAGCAGAAGTTGCAGTGAGCTGAGATCGCGCCACTGCACAAAAAGAAAATATGGGTTGGGCACGGTGGCTCAGGTCTGTAATCCTAGCACTTTAGGAGGCCAAGGCAAGTGGATCATCTGAGGTCAGGAGTCTGAGACGAGCCTGCCCAACATGGTGAAACTCCGTCTCTAGTAAAAATACAAAAATTAGCCGGGTGTGGTGGTGCATGTCTGTAATCCCAGCTACTTGGGAGGCTGAGGCACAAAAATTGCTTGAATCTGGGAGACGGAAGTTGCAGTTGCAGTGAGCCGAGATCACATCACTGCACTCCAGCCTAGGCAACAGAGAGACACACTGTTTCAAAAAAAAAAAAAGAAAGAAAATATGTAGGGAACTCTTAGATAACTTTAGCCCATGTTTAGGAAAGTAAAAAAGAATTTTTCTCCAGATCTTGTCCCATATTTCTAATGAAAAGAAGAAATTTTCTTATTGTTTGTTTAATTTGCAGAAGCCTAAACACTATCCAATTACAGTCTGACATATGTCACTAGCCAAAAGCATTCCAGGGTTATACACTGCAGGAGCCCTTTATGGTCAACAAAGGAACATAGCTCTGAGGCTTTCTCTTTCAGTCTGTATCTACATCCCCTTGGTTTTGACACTTTCCTCCTTTCCTGCCAGTGTGTGTGTGTGTATATATATATATGTATATACATAAAATAAACACATACACACACACACACAAATATAAGGCACTTAATGTGTACATTCTCTTCTAATCACATGTACAGAAGCAATATAGGGCAAAGAGCCCTAAACCAGGCAACAGAGGCCTGAATTCTAGTTTTGACTCCACCTCTTAGGATTAGTGTGACCTCAGCTAAATCACTTTAAACCCCTCCGGGCTTTAACTTCTTTCACAAAAAGGGGACAACAGCTGCCATGCCTCCCTCACAGGGTTGTATAAAAGTTCAATAAGGTAATAAATGTGAAAATGGCTTTGAAAATTCTAAACATATTAATATATTATATAAGGTTATCATGATTAGGAAAATGGGGGCAAACAAAGGGAAAAATGATTCTAGAACACATGAAGATTGAAAGATCATGAAGACTGAAACCAATGCAATAAACCAAGGATTGGAAAACTGCACCCATGGGCCAAATCTGGCTTGCAGATTCTTTTTTTAAAGAAAATATAGGCCAGGCGCAGTGGCTCATTCCTGTAATCCCAGCATTTTGAGAGGCCGAGGCAGTGGATCACCTGAGGCCAGGAGTTTGAGACCAGCCTGGCCAACATGGTGAAACCCTGTCTCTACTAAAAATACAAAAATTAGGCGGGTGTGGTGGCGTGTGCCTGTAATCCCAGCTACTTAGGAGGCTGAGGCAGGAGACTGGCTTAAACCCAGGAGGCAGAGGTTGCAGTAAGCTGAGTTCATGACACTGCACTCCAGCCTGGGCAACAGAGACCCTATCTCAAAAAAGAAAATATAGGCCAGGCACAGTGGCTCAAGCCTGGAATCCCAACACTTTGAGAGGCCAAGACAGGAGGACTGCTTGAGCTCAGGCATTTGAAACCAGCCTGGGCAACATAGCAAGACCCTGTCTCTATAAAATAAACAAAAAGAAAATATATATTGCTCATTCATTTATATATTATCTATGGCTGCTTTTGAGCTACAAAAGCAGAGTTAAGTAGTTGCACAGTTGTGTATGGCCCACAAAGCCTAAATTATTTACTATAAAGTCCTTTATAGAAAAAGTTTGTCTATCAACAAATCAAACACATATTTTTTACCAAGATTAGTAATCCACATACATATGGAGACTTACCTGTTATACTATTTAAAACCTCCTTTAGATGACTGAAACTATGCAGCAGAGGATCCCGTTCTTCATCCTGTAGAACACATAGATTAAAGTAAGTCATTATTGGGCCAAAAGAAGAAAAGGAAAATAAAGGACAGATCAAGGGCTCTTTCTACGAACCCAATCAGAAAATCTTGTAAGTTTTCCTTCTGAGGAAAGAAAATTAGCCATAGTTCATAGTTTTCTGTTCCCTAATCTCTTATTTCGTAGAGATACTCTGGGCTTATCCAAAATAGTGAATTCTTAAGTGCTAATCTATATTATCACCATAACACTCAAGCTACTACAGATTGCCAGGTCCTTTATATGTGTATTATTCTGTCTTCTCTCCCTTTTCATACCCATTATGTCAACATACATATTCATTTCAAAGATATTCCTGATGCCACTCTCACTTTTAAATCAATACATTTTTATGAAAGAACTTGAGAAATTTCCAAATGCACTTACCATCTATGTTCATATAAACTCCCAAGTTGGCAATTTCTAAACTTGTTTTTACAACTGCACCAAAAATTGTTTTACACAATTCTACAAAAAAAAATCCTCAAACATATATAACAAAGAAAGCCAACTGTATAACAGGTAAGTTTCTTACTCATCTGATTGGTAAGATATGGCCTACTCTATATATGGATGTTTGCTGAACCCCCAAGGAGTACCATCACTAAGTCATGTTCTGTGTATCAATAACTACCCTGATTTAAATAAATTTGATAGCTAATGATAGCCCTAAAGAATTAGAAAATAAAGAATCTTTCTGATACTTTTAGGCATACTAAAGAGGTCCCAAGCACAGGACTAGCTTAAGCTGTTTACAAAAATATTTAGAAGAAGAATGGTGTCATCTTTTGGGTCCCAGAGAAAAAAAGACAGCCTACATATCTGATGCTAGTTGGGATACAAAAAACAAGATATCAAGAACAACTCTGAATTCCTACTATTCTCATTGTTACCAGGAATTTGATTACTCTTTTAACCATGCCAACAGATCCCCTATAAAAACTTAGTGACCAGGCCATTTATCCATTTCCCACTTACCAGTGGTGTATGAGTGCTCCATCGGGCATTCCGTTTGATGGCCCCAACCACAACGTTAATCTCCCCTTGAATGATGTAAATATTCTTATCCACCATCTTGGCAAACCTACCAAAACAGTTAAGATAATAGTCTCATTAATATTTGGTTACCCAAAGCATACCCAAGTTTAAAAATCAGTACCTGATAAGGTTAGAATTGTGGTTTAACTTTTCAGTACCAAGATTTTCTTTCTTTTTTTTTTTTTTGAGGTGGAGTTTCACTCTTGTTGACCAGGCTGGAGGGCAATGGCGCAATCTCAGCTCACTACAACCCCCATCCCGGGTTCAAGTGATTCTCCTGCCTCAGCCTCCTGAGTAGCTGGGATTACAGGCATGCGCCACCATGTCTGGCTAATTTTGTATTTTTTTTTAGTAGAGACGGGGTTTCTCTGTGTTAGTCAGGCTGGTCTCGAGCTCTAGACCTCAGGTAATCCACCCGCCTGGGCCTCCCAAAGTGCTGGGATTACAGGCGTGAGCCACTGCGCCTGGCCAGTACCAAGATTTTCTATACTCATAAAATCTGTTAGCCAGGTGCAGTGGCTCAGGCCTGTAATCCCAGCACTTTGAGACGCCAAGGCAGGCAGATCACCTGAGGTCTGGAGTTCAAGACCAGCCTGACCCACATGGAGAAACCCCCTCTCCACTAAAAACACAAAAAATCAGCCAGGCGAGGTAGCGCATGCCTGTAATCTCAGCTACCTGGGAGGCTGAGGTAGGAGAATTGCTTGGACCTGGGAGGCAGAGGTTGTGGTGAGCCAAGATCGCACCATTGCACTCTAGCCTGGGCAACAAGAGTGAAACTCCACCTCAAAAAAAAAAAAAAAAAATCTGTAATACTAAAATGAGATGAAGTCCATCTTATGTTATGAATCCAACTATCTGGCTCTCCTAGGGGGTCTTCAGAAGTTCAAGGTAGTTCAACACACAACTGAAAGCGAGTCAATCCAGAAAATTCGTCAAAGGCACCTCAACAAGCCTCAGGAAGCATGTCAAATTCTTCAAAGTCAATTGTTCCCAAAGTCCTATGATGCCTTTAAGTACACAGATACAACTGTAATGTCAGCTTGTTAAAAACAATATTTCTGGCCAGAAATGGTGGCTCATGCCTATAATCCTAGCACTTTGGGAGGACGAGGCGGGAGGATTGCTTGAGCCCAGGAATTTGAGACCAGGCTGGGCAGCATATCGAGACACTCTCTCTCACTCTCTCCTAAATATATAACCTTCCCTTTGTTCTTTTTTTATCTACTCAATAAAATAACAGTGCAGATTCAAGTTAAAGAAAAGAATAAAGGTTGTTGGAAGCATAGTGTTGGTTTAGAACCACAGTTGCAATGTCAGCCTAAAGGCTGCATCCAGGCCAGGTGAAGTGGCTCACACTTGCAATCCCAGCACTTTGGGAATCCAGGGCAGGAAAATCAGTTGAGCCCAGGAGTTGAGACCAGCCTGGGCAAACAGTGAGACCCAGTCTCTACCAAAAAAACAAAACTAAAAAATTAGCCAGGCATGGTGGCATACACCTGTAGTCCTACTTACTGGGGAGGACTGAGGCGGGAGGATCACTTGAGCTCAGGAGTTAGAGGCTGCAGTGAGCTATGATCCCACAACTGCACTCCAGCCTGGGTCACAGAGCAAGACACTATCTCTAAAAATACATAAATATAAATATAAATATAAATGCCGGGAGCGGTGGCTCACGCTTGTAATCCCAGCACTTTGGGAGGCTGAGGCGGGCGGATCACGAGGTCAGGAGATCGAGACCACGGTGAAACCCCATCTCTACTAAAAATACAAAAAATTAGCCAGGCGTGGTAGCGGGCGCCTGTAGTCCCAGCTACTCGGAGAGGCTGAGGCAGGAGAATGGCGTGAACCC